>NW_027498184.1:0-121944 GCF_021521415.1 Bidens hawaiensis
GCATGACTAAGAATGTGAGTCATCATCAATCATCTATTCCAATTTCTTCTAAACATCACCATGTGGACATGCGAACGTGTTTCTTATGCGGTCAACAAGGTCATGTTGTGAGAAATTATAATCAACAGAACTTTCAGAATCTTCATCCTTTTTTCAAGGACAAATCTAAACCAATTCCAGTGGTTAAGGAGATTCTGAAACGACCAATGTCGTATGCTGATGATACTCATATCTTGTTCTCTGATGTGAATCCTCGAAGGTGTTTCAGATCAATGAGACACACGGTCAAGTGAAACCAAAATTCATTCCAACCGAACCTTTATGTCAAAACAGGAATTCAAAACATTGTTCAGGCAGCTTATTTAAGACGAAAGTCTAAGAAGCCAGTAACTTATTCACAAGTGCTGAACAACCATTGAAAACTGTTAAAGCTAATGATCAAGGAGAAAACCAAAGGTGCCCAAGACTAAGGCCTGGGCTTGCCTTTTTGAACTAATCACTTTTGTTTATGTGTAGGGTTCATCCAAGACCATTTCTGGTGAAAACTGGATCATGGATAGCGGATGTTCTCGTCATATCACCGGAAATCTCGACCTATTAACCAACGTAAGAATATTCAAGGTGGTTATGTAGCGTTTGCTGGGAATTCTGGAGGCATGATCACACAAGAGGGTGACGTTTCAAATGGTCATATTACATTTGAGAAAGTAAATTATTGTGACAAGGTTGATCATAACTTATTGAGTGTATCGCAGATTGTGCTAAAAAGTACACTACAATATTTACTGACAAAGAGTGTCTTATCTTGAAACCGGGTTACGTGATTCCCGAGGACATGGTTATCATGCGATCACCACGATCAAATGATATTTATGTCTTAAACATGAGTTCTAAGATATCAACATCAATCGAAACATGTTTTGTCTCAAAAGAAACCGAGAAAGACTCGATTATGTGGCATCGACGAATGGGTCACATTCATGTTAGAAAGATGAATTATTTAATGGCAAATGACTTAGTTGAGGGTGTCTCACTAAAGAATTTTAAGTTATCTGATCACTGTATTGCATGCAAGAAGGGCAAGCAGAAGAAGAAGACACATCCATCTAAGTTATTGAATTCCATTAATACTCCTCTTGAACGACTTCATATGGATTTGTTTGGTCCAGTGAATCGTGCGAGTATTTCTGGAGACTGGTATTGTCTTGTCGTGACAGATGATTATTCAAGATATTCATGGGTGTTATTTATGAGTTCAAAAGATCGAACACCTGTTTTTGTACAAAACCTTATTACCAAGATCGAATCACTGTACAAACAAAAGGTGAGGAAAATCCGGTGTGATAATGGTACTGAATTCAAAAACACTATTTTGGATTTCTTTTGTATTCAAAAGGGAATTCATCGAGAATATAGTGCACCTTATGCACCACAACAAAACGGTGTTGCTGAAAGGAAAAATAGAACTCTGATTGAAGCTTCACGTACAATGCTTGCTGATTCAAAGCTTCCTATTCAATTTTGGAATGAAGCAGTGAACACAGCTTGTTATACACTTAATCGGGTTCTAACAGTTAAACGACTCAAGAAGACAAGCTATGAAATATTGAATAACAGAAAACCTAATTTAAATTACCTGGAAACCATTCGGGTGTCCGTGTACAATGTTGAAGAAGGATTCGGGTAAATTTGATGAAAAGGCTATCGAAGGTTATTTCTTGGGATATGCGTCTCCAAAGAAAAGGGTATTTAATTTTACATCTGGCTGTGTTGAAGAATGGTACCATGTGGACTGTCAAAGTACACAACTCCTCCACAAGGGAAAGGTCCAGACTGATGTTTGACTACGATAGTTTATTTAATTCGTTTACTCCTTCGACTGATCACATCGATGAAGATCTGGTTAGAGCTTACTTTGAAGAACCCTTGAACATTCCAAGGTTTTCAAATTCTAATGCAGATGAAGTTCAACCCGATGCTACAACTGAAGAATCTCATGTTGTTCCTCCAGTTGTTATTGATAGTGCCCTCTACCTCTTCCGATGATGATCAAGCTGAGATTCAAGTTATTGATCTTGATAGTGATAATGTCTCATCTCCCGAGTTGGGTGAACATTACACTAATTTATTTGACAATGTTGTTGTTCCTGAAAATCCGACTCTTCGGATTCATGGATATCATCCACAGGAACAATATCATTGGAGAACTTGATGTGGGCATTCGTACACGTCATCAAGTTGCTTCGTCAAGCGACAATACGTATTGTATGCTTACACTAACTTACACTCTTCGGGAATTGTGAATATTGCTAAATTCAATTGCTTTCTATCTCAAGTTGAGCCAACGACAGCTCGTAAGGCACTTGAAGATCCTTCTTGGGTAGAAGCTATGCAAGAGGAATTACAGCAGTTTGCACGATTGGGTGTTTGGGATTAATAGACAAGCCTGCTAGAGTCAAGAAAGCTATTCCGACTAAGTGGGTATTTAAATGTAAAAAGGATGATCGAGGGGTAATTGTCAGATAACAATGCACGTCTAGTGGTGCAAGGTTTTCATCAGCAAGAGGGTATTGATTATACTGAGGTATATGCTCCAGTTGCAAGATTAGAGTCGATTCGAATCTTCCTGGCTTATGTTGCTTACAAGATATCAAGGTTTATCAAATGGATGTCAAAAGTGCTTTTCTCAATGGTGAACTACATGAGGAAGTGTTTGTTCAACAACCACCTGGTTTTGAAGATCCTGATTATCCTGACCGTGTTTACCGTTTAAACAAGGCCCTGTATGGTTAACATCAAGCCCCGAGAGCTTGGTATGGCACACTCGCCTACCATCTGACGGATAATGACTTCAAACGAGGAACTGTTGACTGCACTTTATTTCATAAAACTGTTGGCGATGATCTTCTTCTAGTCCAGATTTTTGTTGATGATATTATATTTGGGTCTACAAACGACACTTTATGTAAGGAGTTCGAGAAGTCCATGCAAACAAAGTTCGAAATGAGCTCGATGGGAGAGATGAATTTCTTTTTAGGTCTGCAGGTTCATCAATCTGATAAGGGAATCTTCATTCATCAGACTAAGTATGTGAACGACGTCTTGAGCCGATTCAAGATTACTGCCGGAAAAATCCCTTCAACTCCTCTTCCAGTGGGTCACAATTTATCACCGGATGAATTGAAGGATACTGTTGATCCGACCCTTTGTCGTGCTATGATTGGTTCTCTAATGTATTTAACTGCTTCTCGACCGATATAATGTTTGTTGTTTGTGTGTGTGCTAGGTACCAAGCTAGTCCCCGAGTGACTCACCTGGCAGCGGTCAAGCGTATTTTGCAATATCTACGGGGAAATCCTGACAATCGGGTTATGGTACCACCAAAGATAATTCTTTCGATTTTACCGCCTACTCAGACTCAGATTATGGAGGATGCAAGATCAACTTCAAATCAACGACTGCAGGATGTCAATTCTTAGGAAACCGGCTTGTTTTCCTGGCAGTGCAAGAAACAGACAACGGTCTCTACTTCAACCGCCGAAGCTGAATATGTTGCAGCCTCGAGTTGCTGTTCCCAGGTTCTGTGGATACAACAACATCTTCGCGACTACGGTTTGAAGTTTCTTACTACTCCCATCTTGATTGATAATTTTGTTGCTATAAGTATCACCAAGAATCCCGTACAACATTCTAAAACGAAACATATCGAGATTCGATATCATTTTATACGGGATTGTTATGAAAAAAAACTAATTGATCTTGAGAAAGTACACACTGATTTTCAAAAAGCCGATCTATTTACCAAAGCGTTTGATAAAACACGTTTTACTTTTTTGCTTGGTTTAAATGGATTGAAGACCCTTGCTGAGATCCTAAAATTAGGATAATTATCTTTTAATTGCTTTATAGATTTAGTCTTATTTGTTTTTATGTTTAAGATTTTAGGGGGTGAAAAGTATAGAAAATACAAAGATAATGTGCTTTCGTTTGTATAGATAAAATCCAAAAACATTAAAAATTTTCAAAATTCAAAAATATTGTGATTTCTGTTCTTTAATGTTTTTTCCTTTAAATATCTAGAAAAACCAAAAACATTTTAAAATTTTGAAAAACCAAAAAGATTGTGATTTATGTTTTGTACAGAGAAAAACCAAAAAGTTTTTTAGATTATTTTCTCGCTGAAAATTATGTCGGTTATTTAAGTTTGTGAAGCATGCTTGCATGTTTTGGTCCTTTGATTCACTTGTGAATTGATGGTCAGCCATTTATTTATTAACTTAAGTTAACTGGGGCGATTAAATTTATCTTTATTTTGTTTTTATGCTCCTCAAAATTTTGAGTTTTTTTTTTGAAGCAAAAAGAGAAAATGATAGTACATTGATTATTTTGACCCCAAGTTCAGCAAAAAGTAAGCTTAAAAGACTGTGTGCTTAATTGCATTGGTGCATTGGTAGGTCTTAAAACAACCCAGTAGAGTAAAGTATGTGATATAAACATAAAGAAACGCCATATTGAAAGGGGTGTTAGTCTCTAGCAAAAGTCTTGGTGAGGATGGCAGAAATGTAATAACCAGTCATACTCAAGCCTTATGTTTGTTGGTCACCCAAAAATAAAATAAAGCAAATAACAAGCGTTAAGATTCTGGACATTGTGAGTCTTTATGTGGCTTAACCATCTGGGTATTCATATGCATGAATATTTCACTCGCTTTCTAGAGCAAACCCAAAGTCATTAAACTTGATCACTGTTGTACCTCGTACAATTTACATTACTGACTTGATCAAAATTCGCTGTTAGTCATACAATTGTTCCTCCCTTGCGTGCGTCTTAATACCATTAAGAAACGGACCCCAGGGAATACAATGTATGTAAGCCGACAGATGGACTCGTGCATACTCACTCACAGTAAAAGAAACTTGATGCATTGCTCAAAATTTCTCAATTGATATCAAAAGTTTTGATCAACAATATAATGGTTTAAGTCAAGTTGGGGTGATTTGGCAAAAATCAAATTATGCTTGAACCGAGATTAGAGACTGATAATTTCTGATATTCTGTGCTCTAATTGAACTTATTAATCATATCACAAAAATACTTGAATGTGTGTTATTAGATCTATGTGGACAACAATACCAATGACCGACTTATCGCCAGTCATAATATCGCTGAAATATAAAACTTTGATGGAAGGGCAATTTGGTCAATATGATTCTCTGCTCAAACTCGACAAAATTACAAAAACATGTACTGTTTTTGGTAAAATCGTTGAAAAATGCAAAAAGATTGTCTATTTTTAATTGTTCGGATATTTTTCTGTAAATACATTCTTTATTTCGTAAATTTTTACAAAATACCAAAAATATTTTCGTTATCTTTATACAAAAATATTTAAATAACAATTTAAGTTAAGTTTTGGTAATTTAAAACAAATTTAACGTATTAGGTTGGCGGGATATAAGGATTTCTCGATAATTTAACTTATATGATTTATTTCATTAATTTGTTCATTTATTTATTTAATTTAAAACTAAATAAAAAAAGGATTTAATTCGCTAAAATCCATTCGTTATTTATGGATAACGAACTAGGTGATTTCTTAGCGAACTAGCATCTGGTTCGCTAACCTAATTCGCTTCCGCACTCTGTAACGAATCATCCATTCGTTATACATATTTAACGAAACATGACACGAATCGTGTCTTGATTCGCAATCTTTAATTTAACGAATCACATTGTGATTCGCTAACAAAAGGTAACGAATTGAGTTAGCGAATGGGCTAATTCGCTAACTTTTAAGTTAAACGAATCGTCTGATTCGTGCAAGCTGTACCTAGGGTTTCGTGTTTCGCTATATAAGACAAGATAACGAATAGGATTCCACTGTTCGTCTTCTTTCTTTATTCTTCAGAAACTATTCAAATTCTCTGATATTTTCGATCTTTGTATTTGAACATTTCAAAGATTAATCTGAGTTTTTAAGGTATACATGTCTATGGCGATATCATTTTCGTCAACAATGACATTGATTTGATTGTTTAATTATGTGATTTTAGGGGTTTAAGAGTTTTTGAGCTTTTGAAACCATTTTGTGTATAATTTATGTTTTTCATTGTCTGATTTTGATATAATTTTGATCGGAATCGCTTTCCGATACCCTTGGTGGACTCTAATCATCTTGTGATTATTGTTTGTCGGGTTAATTATGATTGTGTGTTCTTGATGGTTACTGTTGGTTCGTTGATCATTAGTACACTTAGGTAATGAGCCTCAATCTCATTCACCTACATTTACCAAGGTGTTTCCGAGCTCAACGAGCTGATTATCGTGATAGTTCAACGATTATTACGGCCAAATTGAATCTGGGTTTCTATGTTGACTATTATTGTTCTTGATAATTTTGACTTTGACTTAGTGGAGTCAAATAAAAAGTCATAATTTTTGACCATTTGTTAGTCTTAGCGAATTGGAACTGGTTCGTGTCCAATTCGTTAAGATTTCATACGAATTAGCTTAGCGAATAAGATGTCACACGAATCAAAATCGGATTCGCTTAAAATATAACGAACTAGAGTTTAGTTCGTTAACTTAATTAGTGATTCGCTAAGACCAGTTCGTTAAGTAATTTACTTGATAGCGAATCGCCTGATTCGTTATCTTTGTATAACGAATCAGGGTGATTGGTTAACGAATGACATTTAAAATTTAAAAAAAAAAAGTAAAAAAAAACTAATAATATATATATATTATTAATTCTATAAATTAATTAATTAAATTTAATATTAAATTAATTTAATTAAAGGTTTTAAATCATTGAATATGTGTAACTAGAGTAAATACATTTATCTTTTGAATATATACGGTGATTTCTATTCTCATATACGTGTTATTTATACAGTAAATCATGGCTGAACAAGAACAACCACAGGAACAACCACAAGTACAACCACCACAACAAGCTGAAATGGTCTTATTACCATTTGATAAGAAGCACAATATATGTGCTTATGTTGATCACGACGTGGCTGATTTAAGGACGTTCGGAGCTATGTTGAATTTCCTACGCCGTTCGAAGATACACTATGCAATCACTACTAAACCTAAGGTGTATCTTAGTATTATCAGGCAGTTCTGGAACACGGCGATATATGTTGAGGAAAGTAATTGGGTTAAAGCTACAATTAATCAACTTCCGATCACGATTGATGTAGAGGTCGTTCGTCGGGTACTTTAGTTTGACGATAGTGACGATTACCCGAGTGAGTTTGACAGAACGCTGGTCAGGGGTTTATTTACAAGATTGAATTATGGGGGTGATATTCGTCGTTCCATGTTGAACAAGAACGGGTTGTGTCCACCTTACAAGTACTTGTTGCATGTCTTGCTTCATTGCTTGAGTGGACGTCGAGGTGGTTTCGATGAATGTAGACTGAGCTTACAATCGGCGTTTGTGGCTTTAATTCTGAACAAGCCATTCAACTACTCAGAACTCATATTTGATCATTTGAAAGAGCAAGTTCAGCAAACTCTACCGACAAAGAAGTTCTTGATGTATCCACGCTTTCTACAATTAATTATTCAAGATTTGATACCGGATTTGGTGATTGATCGATCGTTGGTGAACGACGTTCTTGATATGGAACATATGAAAGCCGAAACGGTGCAGTGGATGTTGATTTATCGGAAGGATAAGCCACAGGACAAAAGGATGATTGGCCATATAATCAATCCTGATTATGTATGTCCTCCTAATGAGCGCTGGATCCATGATGACTCGGATTCCGAGCGTGAAGGGGGAGAAGGTGGGAACAATGATGGTGGGGATGATGATGGTAACGATGGTGATGATGGAGCTGGTGAGCGAGCTCTGAAAGAACAACAAGATGCGGTTGATGCTGCTCTAGCTGCCACCATTAAAGCTCAGCAAGAACGAAAAAGAAAAGGCAAGGCTGTAGCTACTGATGAGCCAACCAAGAAGCCCCGTGTGTCCTCTGGGGCTGGTGTAATTATTGGTGCACCACCACCTCATCAATCCACTACTCAAAGCTCGGCGGTGCCGCTAACTACTAGCACCCCGATGCTCACATTAACAACGGCGATGGTATCACATGAGAGGCTCGGCTTAATTCCTCAAACAGCGTTGATCGAGATGCCGAGGCCTCCTGCTGTGCAGTCAACCGTTTCTTCCACAACTACAATGGGACCTCCTCCTCTGCCAACAACTACATTTCCTCCATCTCTGCCAAGTGATGTCTCTTTTATGAGAATCACTCGGCCTCAGGGTCCTATTCAACCAGTTCATCCATCTGTCTACAATTTGTCACCTGGACGTCAAACAGAAATGCTGCTTAATCTGTTACACTTATATGAAAACCAAATGGCAGCTGACCGACTCAATCAAGAACGACTCATGGAGAATCAAAGAAAAATGATGAGTTACATTTCGTTTTGTCAGAAGGAGACCAAGTCGCTGCGTGAGATTGTTGAGACTCAGGGGGTGAAATTGAAAGAACAAGAAGAGTTAATTTTACAATTAACTTGTAAAGATGATGCCCTCAAGGAACTCAAAAATGATGATGATGATCCTGACGAGTCTGATGCAGGAGGTGAGCCTAAACAATCACATGGTTCATCCTCTGGTGCTGGTGTGAGTGGCGCTGATGATTCAGACAAACAGATAATTTTATTTCAAGATCCAACAGCGGCCAAGCAGATAGAGATGATTGAGGCTAACACGGTAATATTTATTGATGAATTGGGGATAGTGAGAAGTATGGTGAACAGAGATGAGATACAGATTGGTGAGTTTATGGTTAGATCTTTGACACGGGAGCAGATCTCGATTCTACTTGGGCTGAATGACGATCAGCTGACTGCATTAGAGACTGAGCCTGATGTCGAAGTGATCAATGAGGAAGAAATGGAAGATGATCCAGTATTTATGAATACGGACTTTATTTATGAGAACGAGGAGATCGAAATGGAGGATGTTACTGCTGAAGAGTATCCGGACTTGTATCAACACGCAAATGTTGATCAAGGTGCTCCGGTATTTCATGAAGACATAATTAAAGAAACTGAGGACGATTTGGAGAAGATCGTGCAGCGAACGGTTCCTTCACTCAAAGAAGTGACTGATGATGACATTGATAGATGGTTCAAACGCCAGAAAGTGGGTAAGATCATCGGTGCTTTTCGATATGTAGATAAAGAAAGAAAGGATACCGCTGCTGCTTGGATTAAGGCAAATCAGATGACTACCTTCAAGACTGTTTCTAAGGTACATGGTGACATTGTCTCCTGGCTCTATGATTCATACCTTAAGGTATGTATTATTAAATGGGAAAAAGGCATGCAATATTACGAGAGGATAATGGATGTTCTAACACTACCGCGTTGGGATGTACGCACCCTCGCGAGACGTCCATTTATCAATCGTGGGGGCAACCGAATGGCTTAGTGGTTTCATCAACACTTACTGTTCGAGGTCAATCATGGCTTCAAGTTCTTCAAGCCCCAGGTTCCAAGACGTAAACGTGCTGATGAGATTGATCCGAGGACTGGCTGGAAGAAACTTGTTTTGAAAGTGAAGCCACCAAAGACAATGAGAAGAGTTCCTGTGAAGACAATGCCGCAAGATATTTATCTGTCTTTCAACCGTTGGTACTACGACAATCGTACTGGCGAGGCCGTTATTGTTTGTGGTCGAGGACTACAGACTTAGCTCATTAAGATAATCGACCTGATGTGGTTGGTTAACTTATCAGAGACAGACAATGACGTGCTACACAGGAAGCAAATTTTGTTTGAACGCCAAGAAGATTACGACCTGGCTTTGCAATTCCAACGTGTTGTTCGAGTATGTCATGAACATGGGATTCATAGTTGCAGAGATTGGCAGACAAAGCGATTCAAATAAGTTAAAGACAAAGAGCTCAAGACGAGGGGGTGTCTGTTAGTGCACGGTTTTGCGTCTCGAGTCTTTGTAATTATCGTTAAATGTTTATTTGATTATTTTAATGTAATATTTAAATGTTATTTATCTAATTCGTTATATTTAGTCTAGTTCGCTAGGGAATGTTAGCGAACTAAGACTAGTTCGTTAAGGTTATGTCTAGTTCGCTAGGAATGTTAGCGAACTAGGACTTTATAATGTATTCCCTCCTGATTCGTTTAGGGATGTTAACGAATCAGGGGGTGGTTCGTTAAGTTATTTAAGTTAACGAAGGGGATTCTGGTTCGCTAGGGGATGTTAGCGAACCAGATCGTCTTCTATATATAGTGAACCACTGTTCACTTGTAAAGAGTTGAAGTTTTGAGAGAATTAACATTATTCAGTAATTTAAAGTATTCTCTCTCTCTCTCAAGCTTCACAATAATCTTATTGATAATATATATACACTAATAACAATCAAACTAAGGTATAAATGAGTTAGATCCGTTTAATTAATATCAATATATATAGATCTGAATCAGATCTAAGGTATTGATTAGAACGAGTGTTAGTAAAGGGGATCAAACATGGACGATTGCGGACTTGAAGGGAATTAGTCCGTCTGTCGTGATGCATAAGATTATCACGGATCCCGAGGTGAAACCCGCACATGATGCACAAAGACGGTTAAATCCGAACATGCGGGAAATAGTGAAGAAAGAAGTCCTGAAGTGGTTGGATGCAGGAATCATTTTCCGTATCTCGGACAGTACTTGGGTAAGTCCAACACAAACAGTTCCAAAGAAGGCGGGCATTCATATAACCCGTAATGAAAAAGGTGAAGAAATTGCTACCCGACCGGTGACCCAGTGGCGGATTTGTGTTGACTACAGGAAATTGAACACCGCAACATCCAAGGACCATTTCCCTCTACCATTCGTTGACCAAATCATCGAAAAATTATCAGGTCCGAAATTTTATTGCTTTTTAGATGGCTACTCGGGGTACACTCAAATTGCTATCCACCCCGATGACCAACATAAGACCACTTTCACATGTTCATACGGTACTTTCGCATTTAGGTGAATGCCTTTTGGCTTATGTAATGCTCCGGCCACCTTTCAAAGGTGCATGATGAGTATATTCTCAGATATGGTCGGGGAATCACTTGAAATTTTTATGGACGATTTTTCTATTTAAGGTTCATCTTTTGATTCATGTTTAAACGAATTAACAAAGGTTTTAAAAAGATGTGTGGAAACGAATTTGGTCTTAAGTTAGGAAAAGAGCCATTTCATGGTCAAGAGGGAACGGTTTTAGGACATGTCATCTCGAGTAGCGGGATCGAGGTTGACCGGGCAAAAGTTAATGGCATATCTAATTTGCCACCTCCTACAATTGTTAAAGGAATCCGGTCATTTTTGGGACATGCCGGATTTTACCGACGGTTCATTAAAAATTTTAGTGTCATCACCAAACCGTTGTGTAATTTTCTTTTAAAAGATGTGCCATTTGTTTTTGATAAAGATTGTTTAAATGCATTTAATGTTCATAAAAACAAACTGGTTGAGGCCCCAATTTTGCTATCACCTGATTGGTTACTTCCATTTGAAATTATGTGTGACGCAAGTGATTATGCGGTTGGGGTCGTTTTGGGTCAACAGGTGGATAAGAAGCCCGTTGCCATATATTATGCAAGCAAAACCCTTTCTGATGCTCAAATAAACTACACAACTACAGAAAAGGAGTTGCTCGCAGTAGTATATGCTTTGGATAAGTTTAGATCTTATATTTTTGGGAGCAAGGTTATTGTGTTTTCAGATCACAGTGTAGTCAAGTACCTGATGGAAAAGAAGGACGCCAAACCGTGCTTAATTAGATGGATTTTGTTGATCCAAGAGTTTGACGTGGAGATTCGTTATAAGAAAGGAAGTGAGAATGTGGTTGCTGATCAACTATCGAGACTGACGGGTCAAGAGGAAGATAATACCAGGGCGATAAATGAATCATTCTCAAACGAACAATTGTTTGCTATTTCTACATTACCATGGTATGCTGACATCATTAATTTTCTTGTTGCAGGTACCATCCTAGAATTCTGGCCCAAGAAAAAGAAACATCAATTCATGTCTAAGGTGAAACAATACGTGTGGGAAGACCCAGATTTGTTCAAGATTGGGGTTGATCAAGTCTATCGAAGATGCGTTCCAGATGAGGAGATTCGAAGTGTGTTATCACACGCACACTCACTCGCGTGCGGTGGACATTTCAGCGGGCAGAAAACGGGTCATAAAATTTTAACTTGTGGTTTTTATTGGCCTAGTTTATTTAAAGATGCAGCAGAATATGCTAAGAACTGTGTGAGATGTCAACAGTTAGGTAGCATTTCCAGGAGGAACAAGATGCCCATGCAACCAATCCTCGTTGTGGACATCTTTGATGTTTGGGGAATTGATTTTATGGGCCCGTTCCCAAACTCCTTCGGGAATTACTATATTTTGGTGGCGGTTGATTATGTTTCAAAATGGGTTGAAGCAATCGCCACCAAAACAAATTACCATGCCGTTGTTTGTAAATTTGTCCAATCAAATATTTTCTCGAGATTTGGCGTCCCTCGCATTATTATTAGTGATGGGGGTTCCCATTTTAAAAACTTTAATTTTGGCAAATTACTCAAACGGTATGGCGTAAACCACCGAATAGCCACACCATACCATCCTCAAACGAGTGGTCAAGTGGAGGTATCTAATAGACAAATTAAAGAAATTTTACAAAAAACGGTAAGACCCGATAGAAAAGATTGGTCAACAAAACTGAACGATGCTTTATGGGCTTACCGTACTGCTTTTAAAACACCTATTGGTACCACTCCCTATCGGTTGGTTTACGGGAAATGATGTCATTTACCTATGGAACTTGCCCATCGTGCTTTATGGGCCGTGAAAAATGTTAATCTAGATTATGAGTGCGCAGGTAAAGAAAGAAAGTTGAATGTATGTGAGCTAGAGGAGTTGCGGGATGAAGCGTATGAGTGCGCGTCAGCATATAAAGACCAGATGAAGCAAGTGCATGATGCAAAGATTAAGAGGAAAACTTTTGAAGAAGGACAACGGGTTTGGTTATACAATTCGAGAGCAAAACTGTTCCCGGGTAAGTTAAAGAGTAAGTGGATGGGACCGTATCAGGTGAAACGTGTCTGTCAGTTTGGCGAGGTCGAAATTGAAGATTTTGACGATCACCTAAGGCAGGTAGTGAATGGGCATCGGTTGAAACCATATTTGGAAGATGCGGACTTGAATAAGAGCATACACGAGTCGATGGTGAGCTTTAAAGCTACTGCACCATCATATTCAGCCGAGTAATAAGGGCCAGGTAACGTCGGGCTGTAGACTTTAAATTCAGCGCTTCTCGGGAGGCAACCCGAGTGTTTTTTATTTTTGTTTTTGTTAATCTTTTGTCAGTTATAAAAAAAACCGTTGACAGTTGACCATAGCTTACGGTCTCCAGACCGTAGCTTACGGTCGGACCGTAGGCTAAAGTTGTTGCTGACTGCTTTACGGTGACACATAGACCGTAGCTTACGGTCGGGATTTTTCAACTTTCCGAAAACAAAATTAAAGAAAAATAATATTAATAATATTATTTTCTTTAACCTCCACCACAAGATTTACCTACTTCTTTCTTTCTCTCCTTATTCTTCTTATTTCTTTCTTCTTCTTCTTCTTCATCTTCTTCCTCTCTTTCACCCAAGAACACACTAAAGACCCACAACCCTAACTCCTTCAATTCTTACCCAGATCTCTTGATTCCGGACTCTAAACTCATTATTTTTTCGAGAGGAACTCACCTGTGGTGTTGGTTTTCATTAATTGTTGCTCGATTTTTTCCGGATTCGTGAGGGTGTGAAGAACCCTAAAAATCAAATTTGGGGATTTTCAAGTTTAAGTGTTTTTTATTGTACTTGAAGCTTAGGACATCAACTTTCTTCACTAAAAAGGTATGTATTTCACATAATTTTAATTTGATGAAGCCTAAGGTTTGTGATAAAGTTCAAGTTTTACTTTATGCATATTGATTGAGGTTAGGGATCGTTATGGTGATAATGTATCCACACTTGTAAGACTAGATTTGTAAAGGGATTAGTTTATGGGTGTTAAGGGTTATAATGATTTGGTTATGATGGCTTGTTGAAATTGTGCAAGATGAATATTGACACTAAAGTGATTGATGTTTATATGACTAATGGAACATGTTTGGGTTAATGACATAGATCAACTTTTGCACGTTAGAGTTTGAAGCGGTTTTATAAACATTGAATCAACAAGTCATACACCCATAACCACCAACAAATGTGGGGATATTGGAAGGTTTATCATGTTAATTGACTTGCATTGTTTGATTGATTGTGATTGTGTAGGATAGGAAGGACCGGTGATACTAGAAAAAACCCGCCAAGGAACAAAGGGAAGGCCGCCTCATCGGCGGCCGACCCACCGCCTTTGCCCAAGAGAAGACTACTTTTGCGGGATTATGAGGATGAGGATGAGCCCATGCAGGACCCATATGAATATGAGGGAGTGGCGCCTCCCCTTAAACCAATCTGGGGTGGGGGCCCATTATCGGGAATGGATCCGCAATGGCAAGCGGAGTTGTTTAATGATGCGATAGAGAAATTGAAAAACAAAACAGATGGGTTTATGTGTGAGAGGCGGGTTTCGAGTAATCTTTTGAGGCCGTTTGGTATTATAACCATGTTTGAAAACTTAGGGTGGGAGGCAACATTGAAGTGTTATGATAACGAAGATAGGGCAATTTACATGGATGCTATTCAAGAGTGGGTCGCATCGTTGACAGTTGATTGGGGGAGTAATCTGTACAAGACAATGAGGTTGATTGGGAAGGCTAATAATAAGGAGGTAGTTATGTCGTTGGATACTTTGCGAAGGATAGCACCATTTGATTCTAAGCCATCAGGAGAGTATGTGTATCCTTCGGAAGACGAGTTGTATGTAAACCCGGATAAACAGCCTTCGTACGAGAGAATGAAGTTGGATCTTTTTCAACCGAGACTTGCCCATACGATATTGCGAAACAATCTGAAGTTACAAGCAAGATTGTTGTTGAGTGTGATGGTATTTAATGTAATGCCGAAGCGGGGTGACAAAACTCATGTTAGAAAATGGGAAATTCCCGTGTTGCATGCATTGATGACGGGTACACCAAAGATTTCGTACCGGTATTTGGTTATGATGAATATATGGAGGGCAAGAGAGACGAAGTTAAAGTTGATTATCCCACACTGTCGGTTGATTACAGCTTTGTTGAAGGCAAAGGGAGCGATTCGAGCGGATACACCAACAGTTGAGAAGACTCTGCGTCTTTTTGATAAAGAGCAGTTGAATAAAGAGAGTTTGCTTTATCATGAAGAAGGAGGATATGTATATCTCCAACATTTTGATACACAAGTGCAGTTGAAGGCATTGAAGAATGGGCATGGTGAGAATGTGATTGAGGAACCGTATATGTCTTTTCTGGCTAGTCGGGGTCATCCAACTCCACGACCGGCAGTGAGAAGTGATCAAGGGGGGAGTTCATCGGGGCAGCCACAACAAGCCCCGACTCAACTTCCATATGAGATGGTGCAAGATGATGTAGGAATGGTTGACTGGTTACAAGCTTTGAGGCCACCGGTTTATGGTAGTTGGGGTAGTGAGTTTCAATACATATTTGACCAACAAAATCGGAATGCGGAGATGCAGCGGAGAGAGACCCGAAGATTATACGACCGAATGGAACTATGGAATCAGACTCACGCGTATAACCGGCAGCAAGAAATCAATGATTGCTATGAGGATGATCGTCAGAGTTGGGCACATACAGCGTGGCATCGGGGTGAGCCGGTGGTGGATAATTCACCGGTGATTGACTACTCATCATTGGGGCAGTTTGACAGGAGTACACACAATCCACCACCTCAGATTCACCATTCAAGGTGGGTGGATCCGCATGCGGACAGAGCTCGGGATGTTGGTGCTTCGTCAGACGCATTTAACTTCTCTGGTGTCATGGACACTATGAGGTCTATTTTTGGTGACCCGTAGCCACCGTATTATTGAGCACTCGTTGATCCGCTGATCAGGTCCATGTGTCTCCCCTTATCTTTTATTTTTTGTTGACTATTTAATAATTGTGTTTATGGGTGGTTGGGTGGCGTGATGAACTTTTTGGTAGTGCGGGTGGTGTTTATGTTTATGTTTGCTTAAAACTTTATGTGTTTATTTTATGGTGTGCAACTTTATTTAAATTCGGAGATGGGTAATGGGTTGTCCCTTGAATGGCAATTGGTATGAATATCCCGTGTTTGCATATGTTTTTGAAAATCATAGTTACATTGAGGAAAATGTAAAGTTTAAGTGTGGGGATACGAGAAGGTTGAAAGTATTAGGGAAAGAGTTTTTGAGAAAGTGAAAAACAAAATAGATGGAAAATGTCCCGAAATTTTAATTTTTTGCAAAACAATGGAAAATGATAGAAAAATTGGGAATTGTCTTTCAAAATTAATATATATGTGAGATAATAAAAGACGAAAACGCACTTTACTTGGTATGTGTTGGTAGGCCCAGCCGATAATGAAAGATTTTTGAAAATGTATTAATATACATATAATTAAAATCATTAAGTCTTATGGGTTCCCATCTTAGAAAAGTGGAGAAACTGAAATGTCTAAGTCAATGAATAAGCACCACTATAGGTTAAAACCTTGTAACTTTTAAAATTTGATCTCACTTAATGGACACAAAATTGTGGAAATCATGAATTCATTAAAATGAGCATTAAAAGCTAAATAATCGAGAAAAGATCCAATAATTTAATGTGTCTCCCTCTGGGATAGTGACTTGGAGATGACATCTATGGATGAGGATCGGAAAAAAAAAATAAAATAAAAAATAATAATAATATGATTAAGATCCAACAACCTATGTGTTTTCCCTCGAGTTGGCAGCTTGGCGGATAGGCCTCTGGGTGAGGATCAATGACGGTTAATGAATAATAAACCAACAGCTTATATGCTTCTCACTGGGCTAGCAACCACGGTGTGAACATCCATGGGTGAGGTTTAACGTATAATTATATGTAAATGCTCAGATTATGTATCCTTTTGTGAGGTTAGGTTTTAACATTTACAAGCTTTTGGGTTATAGTGGTAGAAGAATCTTTTTAATTTCATCTTTGCTTTGATATATCTGAAACAAATTAGGTGGATTTGCGATTCAAGATGTGGCACCCTTGGATTATATGTTAACTTGAACTTAAAAATCTAAACATGATTAGGGGTCTGATTTGTCGGCGGTTGGGTTTAAGTGGACAACAATACTGGCAATCGCGGTTTTTGTGTTATCTGTCATAAATAACCTAAGTGTTTTGCAAAGACAGTTTCTGGTTCTAATTCCATTATAAATATTTTTCGGGACGAAAAAGGATAAGTGTGGGGATGTGATGTCTGGGTAAAAGTATGTGTGTTTAAGTGTTCTATATTGTGTGTTTTACTTGTTTATATGTATCGAACACAAATACTTTGATAAGTTTTATGTTTACAGGTGTGTGGAGCTTAACGGAGCTTAAAGAAGCTAATTTTGAGCATTCATGATGGAGTGGAAATTAAAGTTATGATCTATGAGGTGATAAAGAATTGAAATACGAAGACGTGGCCGCAAACGGGGAGGAAAACGGAGTTGAAACGAAGATTCTATGAAGGAAATAGTGTTTTGGCCTAGCAGACCGTAAAAAAAATTGGTCTGACCGTAGCTTACGGTCTGACCGTAGCTTACGGTGGCCAGACCGTAGCTTACGGTCTGGTCTTACGGAAAAAGGTTTTTTTGGTGATTTTCTTCCATATTTAAAGCCCAAAAACCCTAATATCGAAATCATTCAATAACCATCAGTTTGGGGACGTCTTGGAGGCGATCTTACACCATCATAACACATCCTAATCATCCAATTGATCCATGAAATCATTCCTCCACACAATCCTCAAGAGCATGAAGATCAAGATGCAAGGCTAAAAGGCTTCATAACCATCTCCGGGTGTAGGGTTGAGTTGCTTGTTAGGTTTTGTTTATTCTAAACTTTAACTTTGGATTTGTAATTGATTAATCCTTCGATTAATAAATTCTTTGAGTTTGCTTTCGTGCTTAAACGGTTTTTATATATTGATTGCTTAATCTTTCGTCATTGACCCGTTTATCATTAACCATATTATTGATTTTGTGTTTCAACAAGTAAAACCGATTATCAATTAGATTTTCATTTAACTTTGTCAATTGTTCGGATTCAGTTCTGACGATCAACACAGTCAATAGTTAAGTCTTTTGATTTACATATTTTAACAAGAAACCGTCCAAAGAGTTTTTCAATTCCTTAACTTGTTGCAAAACCCGAACCCCGGAGTTTGGTTATTTTCACATCATTGTTTACAAACTACTATTTTAAGTTGCTTGACATCGTTTGTCCACTTTAATTATTTTTATTATAAAACTTGATTAGCACTTTCCACTGATTCCCTGTGGATTCGACACCTTACTTGCCCTAGCTAGTAAAGGTATTTTATAAGTGTTTTTGATTGACCTTTCGACATCGATCATTACGGCACAAAAACTAAACCATAAAACGAATTAAGCAGCAAAACCCCTTGCGAACAAAAAAAAACACTGGTATGGGGTTACGAACCGACACGAATTTTGTTAGTATTGAAAGTGATGGCATGAAAAAAACTGCGACGAACTATAAAAGAAACAATAACCAACGCATTTGCGGTCGCTAACCGATGCGAAGTCAGCTACGTAACTAATAAAAATAACAAAAAAAAAATAATAATTTGATAAAAGAAAAAAAGGGTGGACCAATGGAGTATTCTCGGACTCGCGGGTAGCCTGTTAACGTATAACAAGATTAACATATAAAAAAATAAAATGGTTAAAACGCAGTTTATAACATATAATTAAATAAAATGGTTAAAACTTCGTTTATTCGATTGTCAAAACCCATGCATTGGAAAACTTGAGCGTTATCAGTCACGGGCGTTGCGGCGGTATGTCCATGCGAATTCGGTCGGCTTCGGACCGGAAGTCAAACAAAAAGTAAAACAGAAAAACATTCGTTCGATAAAAAAAACCCGAGTGTTGTCGATCCAGGTGTTGCGACTGTGAATCAACGTGAATTTGGTTGGTTTCGGTTACGTTTGTTACGGTAGCGAAATAAAATAAAAAAACATAGACAAAGCAATATTAAAAAACTGTATGTATGTAACCAGCATCAGCATGCGATTCGATCATGCGAAGTATGAAACCCAAACATACTAAGGGGTTGTTTGGTTTATTCAGATCTGAATGAATCAGGTCTGAATGAGCCTCTGTCCCATTCAGCAACAACAACAAGTCTAAATGATTCAGACATAATTTTAATCATTCAGATGTTTTTCTGATTTGAACCAAACAGTCTGAAGTCTGAATGAATCAGATGTTTACATCTGAATGGTTTCATTCAGATGTAAACAAACAGCCCCTAACTGTTAACGTTTTGCCATCAAGGCAACCAATAACTTTGGTTGATGGTTGGAAATAGTTACCCTTAAAGTTAAGCTAACTTTCACAAATACAATATGTGGCACTGAAAATCCGTTTTTTATCTTATATACAAAATATATATGTAAAGTTTATTAACTAGTAATTTTCTTTGACATTTTCTTAAACAATAATTAGGGATGAGCACGGGTCATACATGTATCGGTGTCGATGTTAGCAGGAAATAAAGATCTAGCTCAGACCATTAAGGGATGGGTCGGTCTCGTGTTAGTCAGATCGGTAATCGGTTGGACCGAACTGCTAAACAAGTTAACACTTTGTAATTCAAGCTAATTTCTTTTTTAATTTTATTGGTTTCCTTTCAACCCAAAATCCCTTATAAAACGTTTTAGTTTCATCCTTTATAACTCCACAACATTGAAATGAGAGCAAAACTGAAGATATGAGGAGCATAGTATGGCGTGTTTGAATAAAGGGACAAATTGCAGACCGATTACATCGTGATATGGATTTGATTAACTTTATAACTGCATGAAAAGTTTATCGATTATAAAAATATAAAAAAAAACAATTATAAACTTCAATGAAGAGTTACGTAAGTGAAAAAATAAATCACATTTTTTATTTCATAATTTAAAACGCAAATTTGATTTTTACTTTGAATTTGTTTAGAAAATACGACTGGAAAAGTTTACAAACATTTTGAAAAATGTTTAGGTTTTGATGATGTGAATTGTGATATGTTAATTTGTTTTTATGGTAGGTGATGGCTTTCATTATTTAATTGTAAAGTAGATATCTTGTTAAAGTATTTAGTTTGAAAAGTTGATGTTTAGGTAGCGTATTAGTGCATTTTAAAATACAGATTTGAATTAAAATTTGGATGCTTAGTGTTAAGTTTTAAATCTATTGACTAATATTCATTTATTGTTATAAGAACGATGATGACATTACTTTTTATTCACACTGTTATTATGTGTATATGTTGTTACCAAGATAAAAATAAATAAAATCAAATAGATTAATTTGTGTTTGGGTTAATAATGTTGACCGTTGAGGAATGTTTTGAGTTCAAGTTCATTTGTGACGGGAAAAAAAGGAGGTTTTATGATGGTTTATGTGCTTTTCTTACCTTTGGCAGGTTCTCTTCTCTTTGAAGGTGAAATGAAGATGATCGGTTGGGTTAGTGGCTTGTTAGTTATCCAAATAACCATCATTAAAAAAAGTGTTGGTTATGACTTGCAAGGGTGTGGTTAGAATATGCAACAAGTCTTATTGTGTAGAAGCAAACAAATAAAGTTGGAGTATACGATTGGTCATTGGTTCTGCTTTCAACAGAAGTTTCCTTCTTTCAAGTCATTCATCAAGGGAGATGATGGACGTCATGCATATTAGCTAATCTAATTACGCTATTCTTAACGGTTTAGCGAGTGTTAAAATAAAGTGTTGCCACGTAAGGGTTGCTTGATGGAAGTGATTTCACCCATCACAGTTAGTAACATGTGTAATAGTATTTATAGGATTGCAATAAAAGTTATATAATACAATGCTTTAAAAACCGGTTCAAACCGGTTAAACCGGATTTTGCATAACTGGCCTGTATTTTAAGTCCGGTATATTTGGCCGGTTTGCTAGAACATCGTGCCGGCGGTTTTGGTCTAAAATACCGGTTTTACCGGCAAACCGGTTTTATGTCCGAGAAATTGTTGATATTTGCGGCCCATATTTTTTCAAAATTACTTTTTACCCAACAATTAACATTCAAACGTGTAAACTTTATGACTATTTTTTTTTTAAATTGAGTGCTTTTGCATTATTTTTTATATTGATTAACTTTTGGATTATTTTTGTTATGAAGTCATTTACTTTTGAGTTATTTTTGGATTGAAGTTACATTTATTGGAAATTATAAGGTAAACTATTCAACCGGTTGAACCTTCCGGTATAACCCAGTTCAATCGCTTGTACAATTTTTTAGCCCAATTTAGTACAAGTATAATACCGGTTTTTAAAACATTGATATAATATACTTTATTAAACAAGCTAGCCAATCAACGATTAGTCTTTCAACCTCAAATACGCAACACTTGTTTTCTTCGTCATAGAAAAACACCCCAACCCCACACCCCGCTTAAGGAACCATGGTGCGGTGTTCTGTGGGGGTGTTGTTGATTTGCAAACAAATTTCATTTTATCCTTTTTGGTATTTCACCAACACTGTAAATTAAAATCTCACATTTAGTTTAATCTAACATAAACTACATAGTTTAATGTTAATTAGAAATACAAATTTATTATGCATGTTATTATTAATTATATTTTTAACTGCAGTTGATTTATTAAAAATAAATAAATAAACAAACAAGATGATGATTAATAAAAGTTAACTAAACATAAAAAATAAGATGACACCGAAGTGATAATTCTCTCTCCGCCAAATATTCTGTAAGTTAGATTAATAAAGCTCGTAATGGTGGACGCTTATAGATATAATGACTAATCAACGGTTTAAAGCAACACTAAAGACTTTTTTGTATTAATCTAATCCCGCACAAGGGCAACACAGTCATTATTGATTTTTTTAGTAGCTCACATTCACGGAATATCAACATGCTACCCTTTCCATATAAGAATACCGATTACTTAAAAAACAATTAAATTATACTTAAAAAGTTTGAGATAGTTATGTTTTAATAAAAGGATGGGAGGAATGGAATGAATGAGGATATGAAATGGATTATTGTCATGACATTGCCTATTTTACTTAACATATTGGAAGTGAATGAATGATTATTTTGTGTTGTTTGGGATTAGAATGGTTCATCTATTTCGTAAAAAATCCCGTTCCCTCTAAACACCCTAAAATCATTCCCCCGTTCCCCTTGGCGGCGGCGGTGGTGGTAGTAGTGATGGTGTTGGGTGGTAGTGGCTAATGGTTATAATGAATGAGTGTAACACCTCAACCTCATGCGGATTAT
Source organism: Bidens hawaiensis (assembly GCF_021521415.1). NCBI lineage: Eukaryota > Viridiplantae > Streptophyta > Magnoliopsida > Asterales > Asteraceae > Bidens > Bidens hawaiensis. The sequence continues at coordinate 22,491 of NW_027498184.1, forward strand.
ACGCCAGAGCCACTCAAGCTAACGAAAGTTAGATGGGAGGGGAACTCGAGTCAGAAACGAAGAAGAAATATCCACATCTATTTCAATAAATCTCGAGGACGCGATTATTCAAAAGGTAGGAGGATGTAACATCACGTAAAAATCCATCATAGAATTAACCAAAAATGCCAAACCAATAAAGTACAATGACTGAAAATAAAAATTCTGATCTTCAGGATCTTAGCGCGGCGCTGGAGATCTTAGAGCTACGCTAAGATCTAAACTTGAAGATGTTAGAGCTACGCTAAGATCTCCAAACAGTAACCGACTTAAGGGGATCTTAGAGCCACGCTAACGAAAAAAATGAGATCTTAGCGCTACGCGAAACCTTGCTAAGTAATCGGAGACACATGTCCAACCAAGTGTCAACACGTGGAACGATGATGCAAGCCACGTGTCAACACGTGGCAGAAGTGATCTTGGCGCGGCGCGAAGATCACATAATGTTAGCGTCGCGCGAAGATGTTAGATTTTTCCTATAAATAGGGCAGCTACAGGATTAAGCCTCCTCATCCCAAAAGCACCTTAATCTTCACACATTTAACCTAGAAACATGTGCCCAACTTACCCGGCCAACCGATGACTAGTTTTCTCGAAGAGCGTGCAAGAAACGAAGTCCCGAAGCCCTGTCAATGACTTGTCGCTCTTTTTCTTATTATTATTATTACCATTCCGAGTGCTCGTTTTAAGGTAGGGATTATGTTTAAGTTATTTAAGTTATAGCTTAGACATTAAGGAGAGGCTATGGCCTTTAACCTTGAAAGAATTTTATAACATTCACAAAGAGTTTTCATAAACGTTACTTCTTGACGAAGTAATGTTAACAAAATTATATTTTGACAGGCATGTAGTAACTGTAAGGGGGATATCACTAGTAGTGAGTTTCTTGCAAAGGAAAGTAATTCGTATAAATCCCAATCAATCGCGAGATTCGTTTACTTACCTGGAGAAACTCACCAACGTGTTAGAACCTATTAAGCCAAAGCATGCTATATCAAACGTCACATTAAAACAAATGTTTTCATTCAAAGACAACGTTGAAAACTTTATAAAGGTTAAATTAAACTTAAGGGCAATAGCTTAATCAAGAAACAACATTCAAATATTTATAAGAACCTATTTATGTATAGGTTAATATCATTCTCACACACAATCAAGAAGGTTTTCAAACGCACACCAACGGTACATGTGAATACGTTAAACCTTTACAAACAGTCAAAACATATTTATACTCTATAATATAAAGGGTTGTTTATCTTAAAGAATCAGTCAACGTTTACATGAGATTACGTGATTTCTAAAACGTTATAATACAAGATAGAAAATAAAAAGCAACTCAGACCGATTACACATGTGTCTGGATCCATACATAACTGTCTAGCCTAAACAGTCAAAGGCTACGTGGCGTCGGGCTAACAGTCATAATTAGTTCTCCATTAGGGGCTACGTGGCTCAAGGAACACTTTTGTGTGCATAGGGTAGTGATACAAATCCCAGGAATGAAATATTTTATGCTGAGCTTGTACAAAAAACTATATTTGTATTGTAACTGTACTTTAAATATTTTGAGAGTCATACGTGTTCACCAGCACATAACTGACGTAACTTTTCCCACCTATTGCAGGTAACTAAGTATTAGTAAGTAGTAGCAAGGATTGTAGTCATCATGGAGATAGAAGCTCGCGTTACTAGATGGCTCGGTTTTTTTATAATGAAATCCTTGTAATATAAACAAGTGTTTTGTAAACTAATACTTGGGTATTTAATTCCCAAGTAAATTTTCAATGTAAATTAATATTTTATTATAACCAAAGTTTTCCGCTAAAAATAACCCGCAACTCTGATATAGTTAAAAACCGGTACCAACTTGTGGTCACAATTCTAGACCCTAAGTCGGGGTGTGACAAGAACAAAACGTCTAATGTCCTATCTTATAGTCACGGCTCTGATACTAGTATGTAACACCCCTGCTAAAGCGGAATACGCCCGAGTGTGACTTATAGATTGCTCAAAACAAATGTGACACTATTAAGTGACAATATTATCATTAATTAATTTAAACATCAAGTACACATGTTTGTAACAAGAAATACAAGGAACATTATTTATGTAATTTTAGGAGACTTGAAGTTTAATAATCTAAGCAGTCACTCACTGGCCGATACTAATTCATACTACTACGTAACGCGTACTGGTGTTGCTTATTTTTTATCGCACAAAGCAACAAGCACTTAATATAGTTTCAAAGACATTCTTACACGAGGGAATACACATGTTTTAACACAAATGTCTTGAGGCATATCTAATTTGATTTAAGTTTTTTGACAAATTCACCGAATATTGACTGAGTCGTGTTGATAGCAGCGACACATAGGGCATAAGACTAGTATATATAAAAAAAGGAAATGTTAGGGTACTCACAAACGCTATTCAATTTTTTTGTAAGATTTTATTGGTTCCTAAATACAATATGTCATCTAACTATTGATTCCTAAACAAAATGTTAGGCCAAAACTCAACTATTCATTTAAATTATTTTCTTACTTCTTTAACGTTCAATCACCACGTCCTATTTTTCTCAATTTTACCACTGAACTTTGAAAAATAACACAAAGTCCTTAAACTTTCTTTTACCTTTTAACACCATTAAAATTATAAGAAAGTGTATACTTTTAGTTAAACTGATTAATAGGTTTGCACGTTAAATTGTCCAAAACGAATACGACTCATACATTTATTGGTGTTTTACCGCCGCAATGTGCATGCCACATTTACTAGTTTATTATTATTGTTTTCTTGAAAACATATACTATGTTCTTAAAAGAAAATCAAATGGCATGTTAATTGTTCAACTCATGTTTTTAGTAAGTCCATCCACAATGAAGAACGCATAAATGTTTGGAGATAAAGGAGGTCCACGTGCAGAAATGGTAGTTTTCAAGACGAAATTCCAGGTGGATGAAATGACCTATGGGGAACCGAATGATTTTGTGAAATGGATGAGAGAGAAGGTGAGTGGGTGATCTCACGATGTCTATAGAGTTTCTTAGAGGATAGAGCTAAGTTTTGCTTACATAGAAGCAACCATAATGGCTGCAAATTCTCTAAATCCTATCTTGTTAATATCTAGACTTGATTAGATACGAATTTCTATGGCAATTGATTTTTGACAAATAGTGAATAATCAACTTTAATAACAAATCAAACAACATCCATGAACCATGACTTATTCAAACCCTCAAAATAAACAACTTACTACCCAAAAGTAGTAAGAAATTTCCTTTCTTTATCTTCAATTTTTTTTAATCTAAAGCGTTTTGTAAAGCAAACTCTTATTTCCCTATTTTTTCAGATTATTAACCATTTTGAAAGGACTTCCTTATCCCTTAACACACAGACATACACATCATGACACTCTTCGACTGATTTAGAGATATACGCTCATCTATCTACTCTATTAAAAGTATCGTGTGGCACATTTCTACCACATTGAATATTTGTATTCTTGCTTTTTTTTCCTTCTTCCCAATGCAATGATAAATATATTCACGTTTTTTTTTTCAATTAAGTGTCGTACACAAAAAAGCATTTAAAGATCTATGAATATTAACATCTACTCTCATTTTTAAGCATTATTGTTTATAAATTTATTATAGATATTATTCAATGGTAATTTATTGACATAGATGAGCGTAGTTATAGTAAGTTCATTCGTATCTTAACTCGATATATTGTTTTATAATTACTAAATGTATTATTATTAAGTATGGAACATTACATTTATGGAAAACCATTGGTCGTTTTTCATAAATTATGCAATCCTGAAAACCACAACATTGCTAAAGATGAAATCAATGGTGGCAGTGGTGGGCGTGTTGCTGTGTTAGCAGTGACGACCATAGCATTATTCAAATCGAGTAGTAAGAGCAGTGATAATTGATTTGAACATTTTTAAATTAAAATTTTTGTTATAGTCATTAGAGCATCCATAATAATATGTTTTTAGAGGTTGTTTTCTAGTGTTTTTTTGTGTCATTAGTTTTTGTCTAATGTGGAAGCCATTTTTAGTGCTCATTTTCAAAGATGTTCTTGGACAAAATCTAGAAAAACGAGTGATACACGCATGTGGTGAGGTACGAGAGATGGGTGCTTTTAATATTCCTTATTTGGTGAGTTTTGAATGTTTTAGAAAAATAAAATATAATATTTTATGACGTGTTAGCCGATAAAACATGTTTTTCTTTTTCAATATTTTTATAGCTATTTAGATTGACCGATTATAGTAGAACCAAATTTGAACCGTTTACTATTTTGAATTGACTTGAATAAACTTCCTTAAATTCGTAAGGAATTGACATGTTAAAAGCTTCAATTAAATCAACCTAAACACAGAAAGTTATAATATTAGTAGCATTTAACCTTATCCGATCTTGTTTTGTCTGTTTCAAAGAACCCTCCATGCATCATCAACCAGTGTCTAAAATGTAAAATCTAAATAAATCACAAGCCTTCTCCACTCCACTCCACTCCACTACCTTCCAATTTACTCCACTCCCTAGTTCTTTCTCAACTCTTCCATGTTTTCCCATAAAACCCCTTCCACCTAACTCAACACACATAAACACACTAACCTTCCACAACATTCTTAATCTAACACAACCTTAATCCAAACAAGTAAACAACATAAAACATGTCCACCACCTTTTCCACTTCATGCTCCTTCAAACCCCTCCGTCCGTCACCAAAAACACCCTTTTTCGGACAACCCACCATTATTAACCAAAGATCATGGGTTTCAAAACCTCAACAACAACAACAACGACAACGACAACGTGGTCGTGTATTAAAGGTGGTGAACGAGAAAGTGGTGGGAATCGATCTGGGGACGACGAACTCAGCAGTGGCGGCAATGGAAGGCGGGCAACCGACGATCATAACGAACGCTGAAGGGCAGCGGACGACGCCGTCCGTGGTGGCGTACAGCAAGAGCGGTGATCGGTTGGTGGGCCAGATTGCGAAACGCCAGGCGGTGGTGAACCCGGAGAATACGTTCTTCTCGGTGAAGAGGTTTATTGGGAGGAAGATGATGGAGGTGTCGTATAAAGTGCTCAGGGATGAGAATGGGAATGTCAAGTTGGATTGTCCAACAGTTTGCCCCTGAAGAGATCTCTGCACAGGTACGCATCGGTTCAGTTGATTTTGGTTTATAACCAAAATGGGCTAAAATTTTGATTTAGGAACTATATGAAGGGGTGTTTGGAGGCAAAATGTTCAAAATGCCCCCTCCCCTCTAAGAGCATCAAATTGGGTGCTTTTAAGTCCTTTTGGAAGGGCATTTTGATCAAATTCTCCAAAAAGCAAAAAACATTTTAAAGAACCAATCCCAAACATGCCGAATAAATTAATGAAATGTAGGTATGAATAAAAAATACGTTTCTACATTTTGTTAATAATATTGTTATTGTGAGAGAAATTGAATGAAATCAAGTGTAAATCTATGAGGATTATGCCACCGGGATTGCTCTTGGCAGGCAACAAAAGTCAACAAAAGTGAAACTTATAATTATAATTGGTCAGGATGCAAGTATGGATTATTGTCGGTCAATAGATCATAGTTAGGATTATAAAAATCCAATTTTATGAGAATTTAGAAAACCAGAGTAGAATTAAACTAGACACAGATCCTGAATTTTAAAATAGTAGTAAATATTATAAGAAATATGAAGAATAAAAGATATTACAAGCAGGACAACAAGAATCTATGTTAGTGTTATATTATTATATTCATTCGTTTGTTTCAAGCTGACATCGAATTGAAACCGACGTCTAGTTTGAGGGGGTTGCTATGAGATATTAGTTAAAGGGTTATTGAAGTTATTTATACGAATATCAGTAAATTAAGAGAGATGATTTGATTAGCTAATTGTTACTCTTTCAACTGTATTGCGATTAGGTTTTGCGAAAGCTTGTGGATGATGCATCAAAGTTCTTAAGTGATAAGGTCACTAAAGCAGTAGTAACAGTGCCTGCATATTTCAATGACTCCCAAAGAACCGCAACGAAAGATGCTGGCCGGATTGCGGGTATTGAAGTTCTTCGCATAATAAACGAGCCAACCGCAGCTTCATTAGCCTACGGTTTTGAAAAGAAAAACAATGAAACGATTCTAGTGTTTGATCTTGGTGGTGGTACATTTGGTGTATCAGGTATTAGTATGCTTCAATTACAAGTTACCTCAAACTTGTTCAATTTTTGAACGAATATTTAACGATTTGGATTTTATCAGTTCTTGAGGTTGGGGATGGAGTTTTTGAGGTGCTATCGACTTCGGGAGACACACATTTAGGAGGAGATGACTTTGACAAGGTAAAAGAACTCTTTGATTAGAACATTACGGTTGATTTTTTATGCAGAAATTGAGCAGTGTTGTTAAAAGTTTGAATCTTTCTTGAAATATAAACAGAGGATTGTTGATTGGCTTGCTGAAAGTTTCAAGAGGGATGAGGGTATTGATCTTCTTAAAGATAAACAAGCTCTTCAACGTCTTACCGAGACGGCAGAGAAAGCAAAAATGGAGCTTTCCACTTTGACCCAAACAAATATAAGGTACGTCCGTTTTCCATTTGGTGAAAAATAATTGGTTTCCACTATTAAATATTCGTTTTTTCTTGTGTTTTGATTATTGTTTCTTGATTGTTGTTGGTGTTAATAAAGATTCTTACTTGCTTTTTTGTTGGCGTTCTTGCAGTTTACCTTTCATTACAGCAACATCAGACGGCCCGAAGCATATTGACACTACGTTAACCCGGGCAAAATTTGAGGAGTTGTGCTCAGATTTACTAGACAGGTACGTTAATCATCAAGATTGAAAAAGGTTGAAAAAATCTGTTTAGTTGATGATTGAAAGATTTTAACTTTGGGTATCTGATTTGGTGTAGGCTTAAGACCCCGGTTGAAACGGCTTTAAAGGATGCAAATCTTTCCCTTAAAGATCTTGATGAAGTGGTTCTTGTTGACGGGTCAACACGTATACCTGCGGTTCAAGAACTCGTTAAAAAGATGACTGGAAAAGAACCAAATGTGACAGTTAATCCAGATGAAGTTGTCGCTCTTGGAGCTTCAGTTCAGGTTAGTCAAAAATGTTTAAAAAATTTATATTAATTCCAAATCTTTACACAATTGTCTAATATAATGGGTTATTATTTTGCAGGCTGGTGTTTTGTCTGGTGATGTTAGCAACATAGTATTGTTGGATGTGACACCGTTGTCACTTGGGTTAGAAACATTAGGTGGTGTGATGACAAAGATCATCCCTAGGAATACAACATTGCCAACCTCAAAATCCGAGGTTTTTTCAACTGCAGTCGATGGTCAAACAAGTGTTGAAATCAATGTTCTTCAAGGGGAAAGAGAGTTTTTTCGTGATAATAAGTCTTTAGGAAGCTTTAGACTTGATGGTATCCCGCCTGCGCCACGTGGGGTCCCTCAAATTGAGGTTAAGTTTGATATTGATGCCAATGGAATCCTTTCTGTCACGGCTATAGATAAAGGGACTGGGAAGAAACAAGATACACTATCACGGGCGCTAGTACATTGCCTTCGGATGAGGTATCAATTATGTTTGTTACTTAAATATCAATTGATTTTAGTTTTTGGGGGTGATACAGTGCTAAACGTTTAATGCCCTCTAGTAGAAGTATTTAGGGGTGTGCATGGATTGATTTGGAACAGTTTTGGGCCCAAACCAATACTAAAAACCGAAAATTCTGTTTTTTGGGTTTTGAAAACTGTTTAGGGGCTTAATGGGTCGTGTTCACGGGTTGACCAGTTCAACCCGAAATGAAACCGAAAACGACATAGACCTGAAAATTGTGTTAGACTTGCTGTACAACACATGAATACTTGCGGGTTGACCTGAACATGACCTATTTGACTGAAACTGTTGTTTTCTTTTACCTTTTCACATATTAATACTTTCTTGTTTTATTCTCCATAATTTGCCTTTTGTGAGGCTCGAACCCAGTCTTTGATGGGTACACATATTATTACTTATCTTGTTTTATTCTCCATTTTTTGCCTTTTGTGAGGCTCGAACCCAGTCTTTGATGGGTACACATATTATTACTAAAATGATAATGTTATGACAATAAAAAAATACAACGTAAAAAGTTTTAGTTTAGTTACAAAGTTTTATGTCAACTTCTCGTTTTAAGTTTTTAAAATGTTGGCATAAACATACCCAGTCAATTTGATTTATGAACACAAATGGGTCATCCGTGATCCCGAGGGGTTGTAGCTAAACGTGGTCGACTCGAGACTTGACCAGAACACGTTTATACCAAAACCCAAACCCGCAAGTTTTGTGTTAGGGCCGTGTCGTGTCTAAAATTCACACCCTTAAGCACATAGGTATCAAGTTCGCATCCAGCCTCCACTAGTTTTTTGCCTTAAAAACGCCCGAATGCCACCAACCTGTTGCCTGATCCTGCTGTTTAGAAGGGTATGAGTCCTGTGAGTTTGCTGGTAACGGTTTCTCATGCGTCTTTTGCATTCTGATTGCAGGTGGAGAGGATGGTGGCGGAAGCAGAAAAGTATGCAAAGGAAGACAAGGAAAAGCGAGAGGCCATTGATACAAAGAACCAAGCGGAATCAGCAGTATACCAATGTGAAAAGCAGCTTAAAGAATTGGGAGAAAAGGTACCAAGCGATGTCAAACAGAAGGTTGAGGGGAAGTTGAAAGAGCTACAAGATGCGATAGCCGGAGGGTCCACTCAGACCATGAAGGATGCCATGGCTGCATTGAACCAAGAAATGATGCAGTTGGGTCAGTCTATTTATAGCCAAGCTGGTGGCCCCGCGGCGGCAGCCGGTGGTGGTGAAACTGATGGCACTGGTAAGACTTCTTCTGATGATGGAGATGGTGAAGTCATTGATGCAGATTTCAGTGAGAGCAAGTGAGGTGATTGTGTTTATTTAGCAGGTGTATTAATTTGTAAATATGTATACCCTGTTTTGTACCGCCTTAAAACATGTTTGATAAGATCTTTTTAATATTAAGGAGGTAAAATAGAGGTTATTGTTTGCCAATTGTTGCTTGTCTTCCAGAAGATTGAGAGACGGAATACTACAACAATCTTCATTACAAATTTAACAAAGTTTTACGATTCACATGGGGTGTGTTCGTCGAAGGATACTGATATCCGATTTTCTTTTTTGAACGACGAACACATACCCCTTAAAATCTACTACTAAAATCCACATGATGTTTACTTTGTAAGACTCGAACCTGCATCATTGATGGGTTAATCATGTGATCTCTAGACCAAGAGGCCATAGGCGCCGAGGTCTAGTTGTAAACAACTTCTGTGCGTTATAATTTTATAATTAGAAAAATTAACAGCTAAGTTATTTTAGTTTACTATTTAAGTAACACGTTTTAAATAATAAAAAAATATTGTAAATAAAAATATGTTCTTAATTTAAAATAAAAAAATATTGTAAATAAAAATATGTTCTTACACATAGCTTGAAATAAAAATTTCAATACAGGAACGTGCCTAAGGGCATCTCTAATGAAAGATTGTCTACCCATATAGAATCCTAGCTGGAGAAGAGAGAGAGTTCAAATGAAGGAGAGAGTGACCACGTGGAAGAGAGATGGAGGGAAGTGTAGGTTTTTGAAGAAAAAAAGGAAAAAAAGATAAGAGAGAATGAAAGTTTAAACGGAGTTGTGGGTAAGTAGGAAAGAGAAGATGAGTTTTTATTTCAAACATCTCTATTGCATTGGAGATGCTTTAACAAACTTTCGAGGCAATTTAGAAAAGGAAATATGTATATTTTAATAAAGTAAAATAATTGTAGACACATGTCAGTTTTTGATTAATCCTCATAATTTTAATCTCCAAAATTATATATATTGTAATAATTATTCACTTTCCTTTTCACTTCATTTATATTATATCTATAACATGATTAATTAGTTATTTTTCTATAATTTAAATTATATTTATTATATCTATACACTTTTATAAATATTTACATAATATATTATTATACATTGTTTGTGAAATTAAAAAATTAACAAAAAACCATGTTTGTTAAATACTGAATAGAATATAATTTTAAAAGTTATTATTAACATATTATACTATGTATATTGTTGAAGATTTAAATAAAAAAAAAACTCTAATATGCTTTCAATTTACGAAGTAATTTTTTTAATCATTAATTATAAATATATGCTTAAAAGTTGATCCATTATTTTAAAAATAAATCTATTTATTTATTGATTTTTTTACATTGTCATATAAATTTATAAATTATAAATATATGATTTAAATCTATCTATATGTTTTCGGTTAATTTAGTAAACTATACATATATGTGTTAATTGTAAAGATAGTAATCACTTTATATAAAAAGTTTATCATATTTAGTTTCTTGAGTGTTTTTATCAATGATTGCTTCGGAATTTTTATAGAACTTAAATTTGATCGTTACCGGTTAAAAGTTAGTAAATATATCGTTTGGTAGAAATTAACTACATTTGACTCAAATTTGTTACGGGTGAAAAAACGGTAATCTCAATATTTTTAAAAATTTGAGAATGCAAATAGATTTATCGTAAAACTTGTTACGGGTTCAAGTTTTGACTTGAAATATATGGCACTGAGAATAAATTTTCAATAGATGGAGTGTTCTTGGGTATGCTTTTGCACGTGCATTATTTTTTTTATTAAGTTCATTTTTTTTGAAAAATATATTTTGTGATATAAATAAAATCAATTTATGTATAATGATACAAGCATACATGTAATACATTTTTCTATATACATTATGTGTTGATTTATTTGTAACTTATGTGTTGACAAAGATACCCACTCAGTCTTAGCAGTAGGATCACGAACGCAAAGACTGCCTTTAAATTCGGAGAAAATGTGGTCGCGATAATCCTTTTGCAAAAATGTTTGCATAATGATAATCTGTCGGGATATGAAGTACTCGAATATCAACAACTCGTACTTTGTCACAAACAAAATGAATGTCGATTACAATGTGCTTTGTTCTTTGGTGATGACCTGGATTCTCGGATACGGCAGACAGATTATCGCAATAAACAATAATGGCTTGGCGAGTAGGCACTTATAATTCCAAAAGTAGGTTTCGAAGCCAACTAGTTTCAACAACTGTATTTTCAACCCCAGGGTATTCTGCTTCGATGATGGATCTCGAACTGGTATGTTGACGTTTTGACGACCATGAGATCATATTAGTTCCAAAATAATGCAATACCCGAGGTAGATCGTCTCGTGTCTGGGGGCATCCACCCCAGTCGACATCAGATTAGGCGGTGAGGGCTGTGAACCGAGAAGGCTTAATGTGTAGTCGGTGAGACGCGATCCCCCAAGTGTACCATGAAATCCTTTTAAGAAAGTGAAAGGGGGACTCTTGGGGCACGTGCATGAAGAGACATAGTTGTTTGTTGGATGGCATATCTGGGCAGGTTATGGTAAGATATTGTAAGCGCCTGCCAGGCTACGATATAGAGTAGCATCTTCAAAAGGAGGGTCAAAGGTGGCGCTTAATTTGGACAACGTATCAACTGGTGTTGTAGCCCGTTTGCAGGTTACCATGTTAGCTCTTGCCAAAATGTCCTCATCATAGGTTTCTTGAGATAAAAATAAGCCCCCATTCTGATGTTTAACCGAAATACCCAAGAAATGATGTAGTGTCCTGAGATCAGACATGTCAAACTCCTTGGAGAGAAAATTAATATTATGTAGAAGGCTCGAGTGGGGAGCGGTCAAGAATATGTCATCAACATAAAGTAATAAATATGCCATTTTGTTGCCCTGCTTGTAAATGAAGAGTGAGGAGTCTGAAACGGCACTATTAAAACCACATTTCAGTAAGTATGTTGCAACGTTAGAACCATGTGCATGATGCCTATTTGAGACCGTATAATGATATTCGTAGTTTGCAAATATGAGTCCAGTTGTTTAGGATCTTTGAATCCAGATGGTTGAAACATGTATACCGTTTCTTTGAGGTTCCCGTGTAAAAAAGTGTTCTTCTAAGAGTGGTGGGATGATGATTTGTGACAATATTGATTACAATTGCGCAACACTTCTTCTACGGTCATTCGAAACAGTTTTAAGGTCGAAACAATTTTAAATATATTTAGTGAACATGACTCAACTATATAAAAGGTGTAATATTATAAAATGGCTAAAATTTTAACAGGCACAACTTTTGACGTGTGAAGTTACATGGCTCTAAAAGAAAGACGAAAAATTCATAGTTTTCTCAACTCGTCAAATCAAATTTTATGATGTGAAGCCCCGACTTTACAGGATTTTTCAGTTTTAGTGAATTTTACTCATTACATTTAAGTCATCAAAAGTCAATACGCGTGAAACACGAAATTGATTAATACTTACTCATTCAATTTGGATGCCTTTCCACCCTGTCAATTTGAGTTACCAAAACAAGGATTTCCCGATTCAGAAATCTATCAAACTCTTCTTTAAAGAGTATTGTCTTTTATCTATGTGATTCTCACTTCATCTCAAACCATCAGTGTCATGTTACTTGCAAAACTAAAATATTTTCCTATGTCGTAAAAACATGCTGCAGTCAACGCTCGGGGTCAATCAAAGTCAAACCAGTTATATGTGTAATGATTTGATGATTATGGGGATTTAAAAGACAATATGTCTATAGAATATTAAAAATTTCAACTGAAAACAAAGAAATACAAACACATTTAAAGGTCATCCATCTGACGAAAAAAAAACAACAAAGAAACACAAATTTCTTCATAGCTAGGTGGATAGATATCATATGAGTGTGCATAATGCTGAACATCAAATGTTTGCTAGTTGCTGAATGTTCATGGGATAAACAACATCAGTACCGCCATTGAAAGCCTTCTTTCCCATTAACACATTCACCGCTGCTGTTGGATGGAATGCATCCCAAAACACGTACTCGTTCCTGTTCGGGCATGGCGTTTGAAAGGGTAGACATGTTATCTGCCCTCTATTCCTCCCTATTCCGCAACACCCTCGGTTCACCAAGCTAAAACCTACAAAACACAATCAAGATTTTTAAATACCTTCATGGTTTTAGAAAAAGTAAAAAAAAAAGAAGCTAAAATAAAAAAGATTTTAGAGTCGGGATCTTAGTGGGAGCTTTTCTATGAGTGAGATTTTACTGGGTACGTTTGTTTGTGATAGTTTAGTTTACTTATGTGAGTGTAAAGTATTAGTACCATAAGATCCAGCGTTTGTGAGTATATCTTGGAACATGTTATGAACATCGATGAAAACAAATTTTGAATCAGGAAGACTAGTGCTTAGGTTATTGATCATGGTCTTCATATTTGCATTGAAAGGTAGAACAAGCTGGTTCACTTCGTCCGAGCAACTTCCTGTTGAACTTTGTGCTAAGATGCTCGGTATACAACCCATCAGCCCGATCCCGGCTAGAACAAACTTCCGGGCTCCAAGATTGTAAAGTTGCTATTCAGCACAACAACACACAAGTTATTACAATGTTCAAATGTTTATGAAGGTAATTATTGTTGACTTACTTTTAGCTGATTAGTGTATTCTTGGGACAAGAGATCAGCGTATTGGTTACCATCGTATTGGTTGAGTCGGGTAATTTGGCATGAGATAGTTGTTTAGGTAGTCATTGCTACCCATTCCCACAAAGAAAATGCACCGAGAGAGCGCTTGACCAAGATCGGCTGCACCCAATGCGTCTCTTATTTGATCCAAACTATTTTTGAAGTTATTTATCTGTTGATTGAACGGTATTCGACCCACCTACACAAGAGAAAATGAAGAATATCAGGCTGATACCTTATAAGGTTTATAAAAATTTGCCACACATGTGAATCATGTATTACTGATCACTTTATATAATATTACAATGGACAATAAATACAAGAAAACAAGTGAATTACAATATATTTACACCAGAAATAAATATAACTAAATAAAATATGTACAACAATTTATAAAAGCTACACATGCATATTAATTAACATATATGCAACTTAAAGTTTTTGAAATTAACATATTAATTAGTTATGAACAAAAGGTAGTTTGTAAACAATTAAAATGATACAGATCTTGAACCTCATAACCCTATACACAATGCAACATTAGCAAATCATCTTCTTTTTTATCTCCTACACAATCTACTAGAAATTTGAAATCTACTAGAAATTTGAAAACTTACAAAGTTTCCACCAGTATTATCAAGAATTCCAGCAGCAGCAGAAGCAAAATTAACACCATGCAGCAGTTGATCTGCTGAACTTGATGCTTGGGAGTAGGCTGGTAACAAAGGCAATCCCAGTAACTCAGCTGCATTCAAATATAAACAAACATCTTATAGATCTTTACTTGAAGAATATAATCACACACATATGCATACATATATTGTGTATATATAGTGAGATTCAAAGATCTATACCAATTTCATCAACCATGGTGTAACCATTAGAGAATCTACCAGTAGGACCTCCATTAAAATCAATCCCATAAGGGAAATAATTAGCTTTAGCTAAAGAAGCCAAGTCATTGTTATTCCCATTGTCGATAAGCGAGTCTCCGAACACGAACATCGCCGGTACCATCTCCTTCGTAGCTGATGCGGCCGCCTCAGGCGCAGGTGGATCAAAAACATTACCACCACCATCACCATCATTGTCATAATCTTGTGCATGAACATTAGCACTAAACAAGAATCCATAAAGTACTAAGAGCCATAACAAGCAAGAAAACAACCTGATGATGATCATACTGAAATGAGTTGTTGGTTTTCAGTGTGAGTTGTGAGAAAGAGGAAGTGAAATTGGGATTGACAAAAAGGTGACAGGAGAAGTAAATAAATTAAGGAAGGGTACTGAGCGGTAGTTGGAAGGTAGTAAATGTGTTCACCTGTAAATTTGAATGGCGGTAATAAGTATGGAAATTGAAGTGTACCTTTCTTTACTTATCTATCTACCACCCTAGCTAACTATATGGCTTCTTCATCATCTTCATGTTCTAGTAAGTACAACTTGTCTAGTGTACCATTCGACAAGATGTTAATTACCAACAAGTTTTTGTTACTTTTAGAATCTATATTCTGACCTCTTAAAAACATATATGATTATAGTATGCTAAAACATTGATGCATCCCATTTTATAAAGAAAAAAGTACGTATTTATAATTCCATTGGAGATATAGTTCAACATTATCATTGATATATTGATATATCAACATTTTGAGTGAAATTAGTTAACGAAAACCGAAAAAGTAATCAAAAGAGGACCCAATTTTCCTTTCAGCAAAACACTGTTTAGCAAAGTATGTTCTATTATTAGGGTGTTAATCGTGTTTGCATGACCCTATTTTTATTCTTAGTAAACTAATTACCCTGACTCATACATGGTTAAAGACATATAACCCAAGATGGCTTGTTTAGCTCATTCCAAACATAGGTAGCAATCAAGTTGGACATGTGTTAATTAGGTTGGTATGCTGTTAAAATGATGGGTTAAACAAATTAATTAGCATCTCAACTTGTTTAATTAAACACATTGAAAGGTCGTCCTATTCAAATAAACGAGTTAACAGGTCAACTTGAATACAACTACTTTATTAAACAAATTAGATATGCAAGCCTAAAAACTGAAATTTATTTGCCATGCTTCGAATCGTGTCAGAAATTGTGAGAAATATGTTTTCAACGTATTTGGTTTTCGAAAAATTTATATCGTCAAAAGGCAACCATATATAGTTCTTTCTCAGTCTTTATATTGTCAAATATGAGTCTTCTTTTGGGAAAACCACTTGATCGTCTCGACTTTTGCACTTGTTAGGACAAACCAGTAAGCTATGTGTTTTTATATTGTTTTGCGGTTGATTAAATTACGTTCCAAAGAAAGAGAAGAGGATGGGAGTGAAGGTGTAAATGAAAAAGGGAAATTGCATGTTGACCGCATGCAATTGGATTGGTACGTTATGATTCCCAGGGCAATTGCATGTGAGGCATTTAATTCATCTCTCTGACTAATTAGGTAAACATAATTACCTAGCGTCAACAGCCACCGGTAACCTTGCTACATATATATAAGGGCCCTGCTATATGCACCATAATGGGTCAACTTTGAAAAGTTTAATGGAGAGAGAAAGAGAAATAAGATTGTCAGCTTTCCTCTTTTTTTGGTCAAACAAGATATGATCAGCTTTTTTATCTTTGAAAACTTCAATTTAACTTTCCAAATCACTTTCTCTCTTGATCAGATACAAACCTTAGAAAACACCATTTGTATTGAAAAGAAAAATACAGTTAGAAAGTTAACATTAATTCCATATCACTAAAACTTGAACATCTACGTATTATAAATAAGAATACTTCAATCAAAAACTTGATATTCCAAATCAGTAAACAAATACAAGTTAATAAGTTAATAAGGTAATAATATTTAATTCAAAGCCACCATCCACCACCACACACCACCATCCCCTGCCAGTGCCATCCACCACTGCAACCACCATCCCCTACCGTCCGTCGCCATCCACCACCATCCACCACCGCCATCCACCACCATCCACCACAGATCTAAAAATACAAATCTGGCCATCCAAAATACAAATCAAACCAACACAAATCCGGCGGTTTTGGCCGGAAAAAGGTTTTTATAGAGTAGTGTTTTTGGCCGGAAAAAATATCCGGCGGTTTTGGCCGGAAAATGGGGCGGCTGGGATGGGAGGAAGAGATAGTATTTTCTGGGGGTTGGGTTGGGAAGAAAATATTAGGGTTATTGTGTTTGGTGGGTTATAAGAAGTGTTTATATGGAGTAGTTGTATACATCATTTAACTTTACAATATTTTGTATAAATCGGTTTCCCTCACAAAAGATATGTAGGGTCCCTTTTTTGATTTGTTTTTTGTTTTACACAACAGGCACTCCATCTTTATGTCTACTTATTTTATTTTATTTATGTCACACATTTATTTCTTTTATATTTGAGTTTCTAATAATTATGTTTTTTTTATTTGAATAGATGTCTACTTTTTATGAAAATGGTTCAATGGGATATGATGAAATTATTATGACTACACCACAATTTGCTACTAATCAGGTACAAAATCCATTAAAAAACATAGTTTATGACACCATCTATTGTTGTTATATTATTAACTTTTATTTTTATTGTTGTTATATTATTAACTTTTATCTTTTATTACTAGTATTATTATTATTTTAATATTTTAATACTAGTATTATTATTATTATTAATTTGTAGGTGTTCCGGTCTCGTGAAGATTTGGTGGAATGGGTACAAAAGTTGGGATACTCACTTGGTGTTGTCGTCGTCACAAAAAGGTCGAATAAAAGACCTTGTGGTTTCGTCTTCAAGGTTGTACTCATATGTGATCGTGGCGGAAAATACAGAGTTCAGGAATCAAGCAAGGCGTCCGGCACAAAAAAGATTAATTGCCCATTCGAATTAGAAGGAAGATATTCGGATGAGTATGATGCGTGGACCTTAACGGTGATTTGCGATGGACATAACCATCAACGTTCACAGTATATGGAGGGTCATGCATATGCAAGGAGACTTACCGATGATGAACGTAGTTGGGTTGCATATTTGACAAAGATGAATGTTGCGTCACATGACATTTTATCAGTACTTAAGGAGCGGAATTTAAGTAATGTATCCACAATCAAGACTATTTACAACGAAAGAAATAAGATTCGCTTGATCGAGCAAGAAGGCAAATCTCCAATGGAGGTTCTCTGGATTGATCAACATCTAAACTTTGGAGAAAACACAACCAATCGAGTCGAAAGTGCGCATGCGAAGCTAAAGAAATTCTTGGAAACTTCAAATTCTGGCTTCGTTAAATTTGTAACTTGTGTTGACCAAATTGTGAAGTCACAACATACAATAATCAAAGCAAGCTTAGGAACTAGCAGAAATCAGAAGATTCACCAGCATGACCTACAATGTTTCAAGCTATTGCATGGCTTTGTTTCAATTGAAGCTCTCGAATTACTTAAAAAAGAGTGTAAACGGTTGAACGAGGATCGGGTAGATTGTGATTGTCGACTTCGCACCTGTAAAGGGTTGCCATGTGCTTGTGAACTTTCAATGTTTATAAGTTCAGGTAAGTATCTTCATCTACATCGGATTGATTTTTTAAAGTTGTTCATTTTAAAATTAATACTTATTTACTTTAAATGCAGGTCAATATATTCCTTTAGATAGGATTGATGTTTTTTGGAGGAAGCTAGATGTTTCACCTTTAACTTCTATGCAAGATGATGATGTTGATTGTGATGATGAACTACAAAGTTTTAAGGAAAGTTTCAACAAGTTGTTCAAAGATGGAAAGAGAAGTTGGATAAGAAAGCTCAAAGATATATTCACTCCAGGTACAAAATTATTATATATTTTATTACTTGAAATTTAACACGTATATTATAAAATAATCATTATACAAAATTCGTTTTAGGTAAAATCGACATTCGGGAACCTCGTGTCCAAAGGAATACTCGTGGACGACCGAGTTTGAAGAAAACGCAACAAAAAAGGCATGACGATCCCGTTCGTCAACAGTCTTGCAGATTTACAACTGATAAACCTCCCCTTCAGCGAACCGACTCCCATATGCCTCCGAGGCATAGTTCATATGTGCAACCCGTAGAACGTGATTATGCCCAAGAGCTTACAAGGCACAATTCATTAAGGGACCATGACAATTCTCCCGGTTACAACAGTGGATGGGGGAACTACGAAACACTTGGTTTTTACGGGAACTATGATGATCATCCAACTTACAATAGTGCATACGTGAATACTGGTGAACAAACGTATTTTGGAAGCACTTCAAGTGTAATAGATGATTTATTCGGGTTTAACCAGAATACTGCTGAACAGACGTATTTCACCAACACTGCAAGGGTAACAGAATATGATTTCATGGGGTTGAGCCAGCATAGTGTTACATGTCAAAAATCAATAGACTATCGCACTTATATTGGTGAAATAGTAATTAGTAATTAGTAATAATATAAAGAAAAAAAAAGAAAAAGAAAAAATTAAACAAAGAAAAATAAAACGTAATCATTACAATGGGTGTCACACAAAATCATTACATAATCATTAAAAAGAAAAAGAAAAAATTAAACACAATCATTATTTAATAATTAGCGGTGTAAAATGAAATTTAAATGGTGTATTTAGCTCACCCCATATATAAACGGATCCAAGATTTCTGCTTAGACTATTACATTACACGTTACACTTGATTGATTTGATATATCATTACCGCAATTTTAACACTTTGTTTTTTTTTTTTTTTGAAAATTGACTTTCATTAAAAACAAACACAAACAACGACTATCACCAAGACGGAGAAAGACGCCGAAAACCAAAAACCAAAAACAACAATCACGTTACATCAAATAAACACCATATTTTCCAATCCACTACCCCTAACTTAGATCTATTTTTGTACCAAAGAAAACCCAAAGATTTTATATCCGCAACCATTTCTACCACCTTAGTGTTCTTGCCCGAAAAAATCTTTTCATTCCTAGCCCGCCAAATCCTCCAACAAGTAATGATGACAATGCCATGAATAATCAATCTCTTGTTCCCCGTCGCACCACTAACCTTATGCACTTCCACCAAATCATTGACATGGAAAACAAAATATCTAGGGATGTTGCACCATGAACCAATCGCATTCCAAACGGCCATAGAAATGAAACACCCGGTTAACAAGTGCTCGAGCGATTCCTCATTACTCTCACATAAAGCGCAACTATGATCATCACAATGCAAATGACGTCTAGCTAAAGCCTCCCTGGTTGGAAGACTATCCAGAACGGCCCTCCACATAAAAATATTACATTTTTTCGGGACCCAATCGCTCCATTGAAAACCGAAACTCCCAGCATCCACAACGGACCGCACCATCCATCTTTTAATCGACGAAACCTCGAACTCTTTGCAGCTACCAACCCCCCAAGACCATGAATCTTCACGGTCAACCATCACCACCCCTTGAAGGAGATCTTCCAACTCTTGCTTCTCGATCACCTCCTGTTGGGAGCAAGGAGCTCTAAGCCAATCCCACACAATGCGACGAGAGGATCCAGTGACCACTAACCGATCTGCTAACAAGACATTTTTATGTTTTTCTACCGCATATAAGGACGGATACTTGTCCATAATCGGCGCCGAACCCAACCACAAATCCATCCAAAACCGAACTTGGCGACCATTCCCAACTGTGGCCCGGATCACTCTGTTAAAACCCACACCATCAACCTTAAATTTGTTCCAAAACATAACACAATTCTTCCAAACCCCGGGAACCCCATTATTAACCGGAGCAAGCCCCCAACAGCGCGAGGACCCGTGAATAGACAACACTACTCTTCTCTACATCGCGTGATGATCATTTAGAAATCTCCCAAGCCATTTAGTAATCAGCGCTTGATTATTAACCTCTAAACGAGCGATACCTAAACCCCCTTCTTTTATAGGTTTGGTGACTACCTCCCAAGCCACCCATGACATCTTCCTCACTTCATCCGAACTACCCCATAAGAACCTTCTCATCAGAGCTTCTAAATCATTGATAACCTTCTTGGGTGCCTTAAAAAGCGAAAAATAATAAGTGGGAAGACTATCCAGCACCGATTTAATAAGGGTTAACCGACCGGCAATAGATAACGAATTAACTTTCCATTTAGAAAGCCTCTTCTTGAACCTGGACACAACCGGTTCCCAATTAACCACCCTATTCATGTTAGCGCCAACCATAATCCCTAGATAAGAAAACGAGATTCTACCCGGCTTACAACCCATGAAACCAGCATGGATATCGATCTCACCATCTTCTACACCTACTCCAAATAACACTGATTTATGGAGATTAATCTTTAGCCCCGAACACAAGTAAAATATGCGAAGAATACGTTTCAAGTTATCAAAATTAAAAGAAGACCACTCTCCCATAATCATAGCATCATCCGCATATAAAAGATGGGATAAAGTAGGACCTTCATTAGGAAGAGTAATACCATGAAACGCACCTATATCACAGGCTTGTTTCAACATACCTGAAAAAGCCTCCATCAGAATAATAAAAAGAAAAGGCGATAGCGGGTCACCTTGACGAATGCCTTTATGACACCCAAATTCGAATGTAGGAGATCCATTAACAAGAACAGATGATCTGGTCGCCAACAAAATACCACTAATCCAATCACACCAGACCGAAGGAAAACCCATCTGAGCAAGAACCGACAACAAGAACTCCCAATTCACATTATCATAGGCTTTATCGAAGTCAATCTTGAACATAAAAATTCTTCTCTCCCTCTTCTTAGCCCAAGCAATAACCTCATTAGCCACCAAAAGGCCATCAAGAATATATCTCCCGGATAAGAAAGCCGACTGATGCTCTGAGAGAATCTTATTCATAACCGTTTTGAGTCGATTCACTAACACCTTCGACACAGTCTTTAAAATACAATCAATGAGACTTATCGGTCTAAAATCCCCCAAAGATGACGGATTGTTTACCTTAGGAATTAAGGTGATAAAAGACGATCCAACCCCCGAGCAAAAACTTTTAACACTATGAAAATGGTCAAAAATATCCACAAAATCCTTCTCGAACAACTCCCAAAAAAACCGAATGAACCTAAAATTAAAACCATCCGGCCCAGGAGCTTTGTCACTGCCGCATTCAAAAACCGCCTTCTTGATCTCATGCACGGAAAAATCACTGATCAAAAAATCCGCCTCCACCGAAGACAAGACCGAAAACCCATATCCAATCAACCTAGGCCGATGTGTAATAGATTCTTTAAACTTACCAGCAAAGAAACGCAAAACTTCCTTTTTAATGAGAACCGGGTTTGTTTCCCACGCCCCATTCACTTCCAAACCTGGAAAATAATTTGAAGCTTTACGTTTATTAATAAAACCGTGAAAAGATCAAGAATTTTTGTCTCCATGAATCGCCCAATTACACCGAGCCTTTTGCTTCAAATCCCGGTAATAATGATTATCTAACTCGCCTAGCCGTCTTTTAATTTCGCTTAAAGACCATGTCTCTTCTTCCAACAAATCCCGAACCTCCATGGTTTGGTCCAAATCACGCAACTCTTGCTCCAATAAAACCCTTTCCTCCTTTTCTTTGGCTTTACAATCGATCGCCCATCTAGAGATAGCATCACGCAAAGCTTTAAATTTATACAACAATCTCGCGTCCGGAGAACCATGAAACGAGCCATCAACAAGCGTCTTCTTAACCAACGTCCCAAAATCCTCTCTACCAAGCCGTGAATTGAAAAACCTAAACGGTTTGGGACCATAGTTCTTGGAAGAACCAATTTTCAAAACCAACGGACTATGTCCGGCTTATTCCTTTCGAGAGCAATATACTCCGCACACGGCCATTCCATAAAGAAATCCCAATTAACGAAGATTCTGTCAATACGGCTTAATTTATTTCCTGCAACAAAAGTAAAACGCCTCCCTTTCAAGGAGTACTCGTGAAGATTCGAATCATCAATGAAATCGTTAAACTCATTGGCCTCACCCACATTAAACAAAGAATTCCGCCTATCCTCGGCACACCGAACCGAGTTAAAATCTCCTGCCACAATCCACCTCCCATTACCCTCCCCGATCAAATCGCGAATTTCCCTCCAAAGTGCTCGTTTAGTAACTAAATTTTGAGAAGAATAAACATTGAGAAAATGAAACAAGCTACTCTTTCCTTTCACAGTGCCCGAAACTAGAAGCCAATTATTATTCTTGACCACCCTTTCCATACGAAAGACTTGGGAATCCCAGATCGATAATAACCCACCCGACCTTCCAGACGAAGGAACCCAATCAAATGAATACTCACCATAACCCCAAAACCGTCCCACATCCACAGAATCCAAGGAAACAAATTACGACTCTTGTAAAACAATAAAACTAACCTCATGATGGACTCGAAGACCTCGAATCCAATCGGCTTTGCTAGAACTCCCTAACCCACGAATGTTCAGAGAAAAAACATTCATTGAACACCTTCTTGATAGCCTTCGGAAACAAGAACCTCTTTAACATTAGAAACAAAATCTTGCAAATTCTTAACACCTAACGCCTTACTCAACTCAATGGTCTTCTCCAACTCCACCTCAATCGGACCTTGGTGTTGCACCGGATCAATACCTCTACCAATCATCGAGGGCTCCGCAGTCTCTCCCTCGATGTCTCGAACCACCTCCTTATTAGTAGACAGCCCTTTGTTAAGATCCGGTGTTAAGAACACTCCTTCAACACCTGTCTCGATACCCCTAGTAACATCCGAAGGCACGTGCATAATACCGATAAACCTATCAAGATCAAACATATCTTTATCCTCCCTTGGTCTCTTCTTAGGACGCTCCCTAGAACCACTACCCCCACTCCGATTAGAAAATAAAGACTTCCGTCTGAACTTCTTATGTCCCTTGCCTTTCAACACAGAAACATTTGTACTATCAACGTTACCATTCTCGACCGCCTCCTCATTAGAATGATCATAAGAGTTCGAAAACTCACCGACCATCACGTTAGAATTATCGTTCACACAACCATCCAACCCATTAACAACATGTTCCCTGATAGAAAACTCATTAGCTTGAGAACATTCGCCCTCTTCACGATGCACATTATGAAACTCATCCTGCACAATATTATCATCACACTTATCCTCCTCCGGTAAAACGGAACCATCATCCTCTTCATACTCTACTACACATTCCGGTATCCATTCCCCAACATCTTTATCCACCCACACTTTAAAAATTTTTCCCCTCCAATTAATGTCCACCCGATCCACAATCCGTTTGCACTCTTTACTCAACACACCGATAAGAGTATACGATAAGTTGTTCTCTTCACCTGATAAGGAAGCCGATTGAACCACCTTGCCAAATCTGCTTCCAATCAAATCGAATACCTCGTCTAACACCAACTGAGCCGGAACCCCATGAACTTGGAGCCAGGCGATCCGACCCTCCTCCACACTAGTTCTATCAGACCAAGGTTCTAAAAACTCAAACCAATCTGACCATTTGTCTTTGTCATTCAGGAAGGCTTCCGTATCCCCACTAACGTAGAATACCAACACCACTGAAAGCCCTCCCAGATACTTAATATCTAATGATCTCCAACCAAGCTTCCGAACCAACTTTTTCAAAGAAGTTAACGTGTGAAGATTCACCACCCTCCCCGTAAGAGCACATCCCTTCCAATGAGAAAACCGTTCCACCGAATCATCCACCTTAATCTCATCTATTTGTTCCGATTTAACAAAGAATCAACAAATGAACGCCCATTACCAACTGATGCATAAGGAAACCCATTCCTATCGGATCCTTTGGCACTAGGGTTTGCTTGACCACTAGGTTTTGCATGGCTATTAACAGGAACCGAAGCCGTCTTCCTCCTATTACCAGAATCGGGTCTATCTAGATTCTCACCATCCACAAACCGAGCAATCGCAATAAACAACTTATACGAACCGATCCATACATCTGATAACTCATCTCCCAACCGTTTGACATCTTTCACCTCGGAAAACGATACGAAAGCAAACCTCTTGCCCCATTTATCCAGCTTCCTAGCTATATAGGAACCTTCGTAACGACCAAAGCTACCCATAACATCTTTTAAGTCTTGCGAAGAACACTTTGGGGGAAGATTTGAGACAAAAAACTTCGATAAAACCTTGTTATTACCTTGAGCCTGATGATCATTCCGTTTCCCTTTCCGATTACGTGGTTGTTCCCATTCTTCTGAATCCATGCCGCCGTGGATCGCCCGAGATTTTCGGAGCTAGGGTTTATTCTAACTGATCATATGGAAAATGAATAAATAAACCCGGAGTTGTTGATGTGTGGCAGTGGGCGGCGGAGGTGGCAGACCTGCGGCAGGCGAAGGGCGGCGGAGGTATGGGGTGGTCGGAGAGAGTCCGGCGGAGGCAGGGGAGAGGCGGCAGAGGTGCAGGGACGACTGGAGAGTGGGCGACAGCAGCAAAGGAGGGGTGGTCGGAGAGGGGGCGGCGGTGGAGAGAGAGGAGAGGGGTGGAGGTGGAGAAGGGTGGAGAGGGGTGGAGAGGGGGCGGCGGTGGAGTTGGGATTCTTTGGGTTTTGAGAGTTCTCCGTTTATATTTTGGGTGAGACTAAACGTACTCCCTTGTTCCTTGTCATATCCCCCCTCCCCCTCTTGGAAAAGCCAACTTTTATATTACCCCTCGAAATCATATAATTAACAAAGTAGCACAAAACTAAGGATTTCGGATTATTTTCTTACAATGATGCGTTTTTTTTATGATTTCCGGTTTAGGGTTTAGAGTTTCGTGTTTCGGGTTTATTTTGTAAAAGATATATATATATATATATATATATATATATATATATAAAATTTAATAAAAGATCAACAAATAATATGGATACAAATTATAAAAAGGAAAATTAGGTTTATGTTTAGTAAAATCAGAGCAAGAGAGGGTACGCTTATCAGCAACTATTTAACCACTTGTGTAACTCATCATTTCATATGTACTCAATTTTGGTTAATGAGATCACGAAATTATCAATGTAGTTTTCCAAAAGGGTAGTGCCGTAGTGGCATAACTCGTTGTCAATTATCAACCCTCGTTAACATGACTAGAAGCACCTTTTGTAAGAAGAACCATTATTTTTTGAACTAAACATTTGGTTATATATAGCATTGTTTAACATAGAACTTTATACCCGGTTAAAATTGGTCAAATTAAGAACTCACATAAGCAGTCCAACTACCAGAGGAGTTGCAACAGAAGTCTTTTATATGTCCAAAGGGTGTTTATTTTGGGGTGCAACTAAGATATAAGGAGAGTTAAATATTTATTAGTACCATAAAGAACACGGTAATGACAAGATGAGCCTTACCACGAAGCGTCTTGTTTATACGTGTATAAACAACAGTCAGTTCAATGGCATCAAGTCAACAGTCTGGAGACTAAATAAAGGAAAGGTTCAATGTTAGCAACTATCCATCCAATGCAAGACTCAGCCTACTAGATTTTATTGGGAATTTTATGTTTTTTGAACGTGTTCATTCATTTGGGGATTATTTGAAAACTTAGTGAAAAATATGAGTTTCACTTACTTTGTAATCAAATAATTGTATTTACATGTCTTGTATAATTAGTTATTTATGTGTTTGGAATCTTCTATGTGAGAATTCATAACAAATCAAAGTGTGTAAAAAATGAAACTAAGATGAATAAGATATTGATACTCAAAGTTGTGTGTTGGAATGTACATCCATATCTGCAAATTAAAATGAGAGGCACCTGTCCTGCAATGAAAGAGGGCGGAACTTGAGGTGGTATATATATAAGTAAGAGCATGTAGAGGATTGTTTTCTTAGCCAAATGGAGAAATTAGGGAATTGTGCGACCAAACATGCACGTGCATGTTGTGACTTTAGGCGATGTGAGTGATGTGGCATTTTAATGGCTCGTTTTTCACTTCGTATAACAACTCAGTTACCGTTGATGACTTAGCTAGTAAGAACTTTCCGCCATCGCTGTTGGTCCAAACGAATCAAACAATCATATCAAACGAACTTATCAAGCAAACGAACACGAGATATTGGGGTAACAACCCTCGACTCTTTTTATGTAATTAAACGAACATAACAAACGAACTTCACCTCACGAACATACAAGGAGAAAAGACTCTCTTGACTCTCTTTAATAAAACTAATAATATAGACCCTATTTATAGATCTACTTAACTTTCTTTTCAAGAGAATTGCTAAATTTCCCCTCCAAGGCAAACCTTTTCTAAACCTATTATAATTCAAATAACTAAATTAAAACATAATTAAATAAACCCTCAACTTTATTGAAAATTCAAGAGTAATCCTTCATTCACCCCCTTAATCTTGAATTACTCATCTTCTTACTTTTATTCCTTCTTTTGAACTGACTATACAATAATTGCTTCACCGTTTCTTCAAACTTAGCATCCGTTCCTTCAGTGCTTAACTTTTAAACCACATTGTCATTTTTCTCAACTCGATTATTCTCATCAATTCGTTCTTGACCAATACTTTCATGAACTTAAAACAAATAATTTGGAATCGTTCCAAACCGAATATCCTTCACTTTCATAATCGGTCTCACATCATAAATTTATTTCTTCTCATCTTTAAAGTTGTTAGAATTACAACATACCTAAAGCTTGATGTTGTAAGTCATATTCAGATTTCTCTGAACCTTCATCAACAATCTCTCTTTCTAACCATATAGCCTCAATATCCCATTGGCTATCAATCTTACATCCTTCTTCATCCAACAATCCCAAGCTAAGAAGATTGGTCTTCAACTTAGGGATATAGAAAACATCACAAAACGTTTTCTTTTCACCAGTCTTACTTAGCATAGTCATATTACCTTTTACCTTTGATTTCGATCTCGTATCCATCACCAAACTTCACTTGACCCGAAACTCCTTCATCCAAGGTAGTAAAAAACTCTTCATTTCCTGACATATGATGACTTGCACCATTGTCTAAGTACCATGTACCTTCATTCTTTTCATCCTGTTCAAACACACTAGAGATAATCTTTTTTCATTCAAACTTACTTTCTTTATTAAACAAACTGCCATTAACAAAGAATGATCAACATCATCTTCTTTCTTTGTAAAATTCACTTCTTCCATCCATTTACTCGGCTCTTTACATTCATTCGAGTAATGCCCAATCTTATCACAATTGTAGCACGTTACATACTTCCTTCCATCTTCCCATTCTTCAGGGCTCTTTTTCCGATATTCACCCCGTTCATCATTCTTACGTTCACCATTCCATCTTGGGTTCCCTCTTCCCCGTCCATTGTATCTTCCACGGCTCAACCATGTCCGCGATAGTTTTCAACTTTTTTTTGGGTTTGGGTGAACATGAGCTAACTTTGGGATGAACTTCCATTCACATTCTTGAACTTGTTTCTTTCTTCATATGCCTTCAAACGTCCAACCACATCTTCAAACGCCATTGTTTCGATGTCTGTGAGTAGCTCCATTGAAGAAACAACATGTAAATATTTATCCGGCATAGAGTTCAAGAACTTTCTTACCAAAACCTCTTCTTCAAGTACCGCTTTCAAGCTCTTGTACTTTGACTGCACTCCACCCAACTTCGCTGCATAATCATCAATACTTTTTGTCTCCCCCATCTTCAATCCATCTAACTCGGTTTTTAGCATTTGAACACGCGCTTTCTGAGTTCTTTCTGCACCAAAATAACGAACTCTTAACGCTTCTCAAACATATTTTGGCTCTGAATACTTGGCCATATGAAGCATCACATCTTTAGGTGGGGTTTGAAAGACAACACCTAACGCAATAAACTTCTTTCTTTTTTCAACTCTAGCCCCCTTTTCCTTATCAATCGCATCATGGAAACCATTCACACCCAATATAATTTTCACCATAACCGACCATGACGCGTAGTTGGTCGAAGTTAACTTCGATGCCTGCAAAACAAAAGCACCTATCGATTCTTTCATTGTTCCTGAGCTCCCTATATTTGCCTCTTTATCTCCCACCATGACTGATCAAACTATTCTTTGGCTTCTTTTATTATAAGAACGTGCTATATGTAACCTTTATTGATATTAGACTTCAACTTTTGCAATTATTAGATGGAGAATAATTATTCTGTAGATGACAAAAGTTTAGTAGTGATGGTAATATATATTAATAAAAGTAAAGAACTTTGACCTACTTCTCGTTTTGTGGCGGTCTTAACAATGATTCTTTCAACCCTTAGAAAAGGAAACCCACGAACTTTTACAAATCACGAGCCTTATAAGCTTTGATACCATTTGTTGGCCCAGACAATACCATTTGTTGGCCCAGACGGATCAAACAATCATATCTAACGAACTTATCAAGCAAATGAACACGAGATATTGGGGTGACAACCGTCGACTCTTTTCATATAATCAAACGAACATAACAAGCGAACTTCACCTCACAAACATACAAGGAGAAAAGACTCTCTTGACTCTCTCTAATAAAACTAATAATATAGACTATATTTATAGATCTACTTAACTTTCTTTCCAAGGCAATTGCTAAACTTCCCCTCCAAGGCAATTTTTTTTCTAAACTTATTATAATTCAAATAACTAAATTAAAACATAATTAAATAAACCCTCAACTTTATTGAGAATTCAGGATTAATCCTTCAATCGCAATGGCCACAGATGCAAGTCTTGTTGGGCATGAGCTACTGCTTCGGGAGCAAGTTGCACTGATGTAGTGTAGTTGTTGCCTGTATGTTGCCGTTGCTCAGTGTTTCTTAGTTCTTAGTGTGCGGTTACAAAAAAGTCGCTACTGTAGCTCGGTTAATGACTTAATGATGAGACGTTACGTATCGAGCCGCGAATGAATATGCTTCTTTATTTGAAGGCATGCTTAAACTCTTTTGATTTCTAGTTGTTTCATACTCTTTTCCTCTTGGTTTATCGTATTAAACTGTAAGACTCGTTGTAGTGGAGCGTGAGCTAGGGGTGCGAGACCTGTGCGCGTAGACGTCAGTCGCGTACACCGCAATCAGCCTCTACGAGCCGGAGATTGGCCTTCAGCCGGGTAGCACCCAACAAAGAGACTTTCGACATGGGGAAACCCACCCTCATGAGCGTTGGAGCATTGGTATAGAACAATATATATATATATATATATATATATATATGTATATATATATAATTTACCTATTTAAATAACCATTTTTCACTTAAAATTACCAAAATCTCTATTTCTCTCTATAGTTTTTTAAAAACCCACCACATTTCTCTTTACAAAAACAACCTCGTTTCCAAAAAATAATATGGATCAATGGCAATGGTAAAGTAAACAACCTCAATGATTTTGAGGGATTGTATTGATAAAAATATATACTTGAGTTTACACAAATCACTCCTAAGATCAAGGAGGATCAAACAAATACAAGGAAATACAATCCTACCATAACTAACATTATATTAACTAATTATACGTTTATACCCCCCTTCATTCGAAATGGTGGTGGACCAAGACGTAGCTTAGCACGGAATGCTTTGAACGGAGCACGCAGAAGACTTTTCGTAAAAATTTCAGCCACCTGGAGATTGGTAGGAACAAAACGCGTATATAACTTTCCTAAAGCAACTAGCTCTCGAACAAAGTGATAGTCCATGTCAATATGTTTAGCCCGCTTATGAGAAATTGGATTTTGTGACATAAAGAGAGCACTTTGGTTATCACACAATAGAGTCGGTCGGTCGGTTGGAAGAGCATTTAGTTCTTTTAAAAAATGAGTGACCCAAACTATTTCGGTAGTAGTGTTTGCCATGGCCCGGTATTTCGATTCACAACTTGACCTAGAAACAATTGGTTGTTTCTTTTCACTCCAGGATACAAGATTCCCCCCCCCCCCCAAAAAAAATAGAATA
This sequence comes from Bidens hawaiensis, assembly GCF_021521415.1. NCBI lineage: Eukaryota > Viridiplantae > Streptophyta > Magnoliopsida > Asterales > Asteraceae > Bidens > Bidens hawaiensis. Next base: position 53,101 of record NW_027498184.1, read on the forward strand.
ACCATAAGTCGACTGACGCGTTTCAATACAACAGGCCCATTCAACATCAGATTAACCAACTAAAGAGGATTTTAACGGTTTGCTGAAGGTTAGGCCGAAGGCGAGAGTTCCCTTGACATACCGAAGAATCCTTTTGACAGATTGGAAGTGATCAACGGTTGGTGCATGCAAAAACTGAGAAATCTGATTAACCGCATAAGAAAGATCCAGTCTTGTGATTGTCAAATATTGTAAGGCCCCAACAAGAGATCAGAAGTAAGTGGGGTCCGGGAATGGATCATCATCATAATGAAAACTCTCATGTGGGGAAAGATGGGTGGCTATTGGTTTCGAGTTTAGGAGCTCGACTCGATTCAAGATATCAGTAGCATACTTGGACTGAGTGAGAAATATCCCCGAATCAGTGTAGGCCACCTCAAGTCCAAGAAAATAACTAAGATCACCCAAGTCTTTTGTTGTAAACTCATCATTGAGCTGAGAAGCAAAGGACGCAATATGAGATTCATTGTTTCCGGTGAGAATGAGATCGTCGACTTACACCAGAAGATACGTGATGCAACCATTATGTTGATAAATAAACAGGGAGATGTCGGCACGACTACAAGTAAACCCATAGAAACCAGAAACGAACTTAGCCTTTAAAACCAAGCTCGGGGAGCCTGCTTGAGGCCATAAATTGCTTTAGATAGTTTGCAAATGTGATTCGGGAATTTAAGATCAATGTATCCCGGCGGTTGCTCCATGAATACAACTTTGTTTAAGCTTCCATTTAAGAAAATGTTTTTGACATCAAGTTGGTGTAACTTCCAACCATTTAAAACAACAAGAGACAGACAATACGAACGGTGAAGCTTTGACAACAAGACTAAAAGTGTGAGAGAAATCGAGTCCGGGTACCTGAGTAAAACCCTGAGCGACAAATGACTAGGTTTGATTAAGATTCAAGGTAAGAAGTTCCTCATTCATGGCGTGTAGCCATTGTGGGTATTTTGCCAATATTTTACACCACGCGGCTCGGTTATGGCAGCCAATGTAATGTGAAGTGGGTGATTGGAGAGTTAAGCAAAATCCGTAAAATGTTTTGGTTTAAAAGTTCATGATTTAGAGCGAGTATTCATAGGGTGGTTGGAGGAACGAGTTTGGAGCTGATCAGGTGGTGCTGAGGGATTGGGGTCGGTTGGTTCATGAGTGGAAAGTGGGTGAGGATTATCAGGTGAGGCAGTAGGGTTCGGTTGGGTTGGGGTTATTGGTGGAGGTGGGATTGGGCTTGGAGGAGGAGTCATTGGGATTTGTGGAGTGGGATGGGGGTTGAGGGTGGACTTGTGGGCTGTGTTGGTTGCAAGTTGAGGGAGGATATTCACATTGGCTACATGTGCCAGTATGGTTGATAGTTTCTGGCCAGTAGAGTTAGGAGATGTGTTGGAGTTGGCAGGGGATTTTGGTGAAGTATTGGTTTCGGCTGAGGGGGCTATAGGTGAGACAATAATTGAGAAATCGTCTAGGAAAGTGGTAATGTTATTTTTGGATATTGCGTTTGCATCAATCACATACGTAAATGGAAAAACATTTTCATTGAAACGTGCGTGCCTTATAATATAAATACGAGAGGATAATGGATCGTGACACCGATAACCTTTATATTGCGAACTATAACCAATGAAAATACACAGTAAACTTCTTGGAGCAAGCGTGTCTTTAGAGTAGTCCCGTAAGTTTGGAAAAACTTAGCACCCAAAAACCCGAAAATTTGCATATTGCGGCGTATGATCAAATAAAATCTAAAATGGGGATTGCTATCCAATAAAGGGGTGGGAAGCCGATTTATAATGTATGTGGCCGATGGAAAGGCTTCCACCCAAAATTGAGCCGGAACATGAGCATTGAAAAGCATGGCAAGGCCCGTTTCCACAATATGCCGATGTTTCCTTTCCGCACGCCCATTTTGTTGAGGCGTGTAAGGACACGAAAACCGGTGAAGTGTGCCATTATCTTCAAAGGTTTGACGAACTGTGTGATTATTAAACTCGGTACCACCATCACTTTGGAAAACTTTTATTTTCCGTCCGCATTGTGTTTGAACAATATTGATGAAGGTTGAGAGAATCGCATAGAAACCCGTTTTTGCTTTTAGCGGATAGAACCATGTGAACATGGAAAAATTGTCAATGAAGAAAACATAATATAAATAGCCATATCTTGATCCAACGGGAGATGGGCCCCACAAATCATAATAAATAAGATCCAACGGATGCAATGATCCTTTTAAATTAACATAAAATGAAAGTCTTTGGCTTTTATCCAATTGACAAGAAACACAAATATTAGGTTTGGGCAAAACAGAAGTAACATATAACGCCCCCAATTTATTCAAAATTGAAATAGAATCAAAACAAACATGACCCAAGCGGGCATGCCAAGTTCTTAAGAAGCACGGTTTGCAACTGTAGAAACTAAAGCTTGAGGTGTCTCTTTCAACACACACAATCCATTCTCACACACCCTTTTAGCCAGAATTCTTTTTGTCACCCGATCCTGAATATGAAAGAAAGTTTGAGAGAAAAGTACATCAACCGGATAATCAGAAGTTAATTTGCTGACCGAGAACAATTTCTTTATCTAATTTGGAATGACCAAAACATCCTGTAGTTTAATATTATTTTAAAGAATTGAAGTACCCGTGTGGGTAATAGGAAGAGACACACCATTCCTGAATGTAACTCCGTGATTCCATGGTAGGGGGCTGAATGGTGAAGAAAGTCAAAATCTGGAGTCATGTGGGCTGTTGCTCTAGAATCGACATTCCAGTCCAGGGTGTTATCGGTTACGTGACACTGGGCATGAAAAGCTTTTGCCAAATCTTCATCGGGAGGTGAGTGACGTTTAGCATATTTGTATAAATTGGGGCAGGTTGTGGCATAGTGACCCAGGGCTTGACAAATTTGGCATTTAGGAGGTCTCTTATCAAACGAGCGACCATGATTATTAGAGGAGTTTCCCCCACGGTCATTAGTAGAATCCCGAGTTTGATTACTACGATTATAGCGACCCTGAGAGCCTCCATCCCAGGACTGCTGTGCAGCAAAGGCCACGGGGGCATTATTGATGCTGCTACCATGAATGGTTTGCCAAAAAAGTTCATGACTTTCCGCTTGAGTAACTAGATCTCGGATCAAAGGTGCAAGTTTGATTCCGAGAGGTTTTGAAAAGAGGGACCGAGCCCACAAAGGTACCAGTGCAATTTGTCCATCTATGTCACCGGTTCACTAATAGCTGCAAGCTGATCAAAAATACCTTTAAATTTTCGACTGTATTCGGAAACGGAGGAAGTACCTTTGGTTAGTTGTCGAAGAGTATCTCGGAGAGAGTACATGCGCTCAACTGATGAATTGCAAAATGCAGATTCTAATGCGAGCCAGATGTTGCGGGCACCCAAAATACCAAGAACTTCGGACACGACTTCTTCAGTCAATGAAGCATTAAGAATAATAACCGCCTTTCGATCCTGAGCTACTTCTGGATTTGGAACAAATTTATTTTCAACAGTGATTGTTGATGAGGGTTGAGGAACGGACCCGTCAATGTAAAGAAGAAGGTTTTGAAAGGAAACAATAGGAAGCATGTGATTCTTCAAAACTAGTTAATTGGTTGGAGTGAGTTTTAGAGTAACAAGATGGAGAGTACTCATGGAGAAAGACTCCGAATTGGTGGAGGAGGAAGATTGATCGGCCATGGTTAGAAGGTGAAGGGAGGACGATAGAGGAGGGTAGCGAGAGAGAGTGAGAGAGAGAGAGAGGGTACCGATGTTAGGCTGATACCATGTAAAGTAAACATTCTTAATGATCTTGTGGGATTGTATTGATAAAAATATATACTTGAGTTTACACAAATCACTCCTAAGATCAAGGAGGATCAACCAAATACAAGGAAATACAATCCTACCATAACTAACAGTTTATTATCTAATTATATGTTTATAGCAATGATGTTACCGCCTGTATTTCAGTCAAGATGACGACGTGTATAGCACGAAACTTGACCATAACTTTAGCCAAATGCCACCACCGTGTTCCGACTTTATTATTCCGGAGGCGCGAGAGCTTTCTATAGAAGTTGCTAAGGGCAAACGATCGCACAAGAAAACCAATCTAAGTGGTTGTTCAACGGGACGAGCGAGAGGCTCGAGCGGAGCTGTGGAGGCGTTTTTTCCGAAAAGAAAAGTAACTCAATAAACGAAAGATGAGAAAACGAAATTGTGTCATGCTTGGGTTGAAATATCCCAAGATCGAAAATGCGGTATTTTATTTCACTTTTTTTTGGTTTTGTATCAAATTTTAAAACATTTGTTAATTTTTTTTATTTTTATTTACTTATTTATTGTAATGAACTACCAAAAAGCCAAAAAAATTTGGACTAAAGTGCGGGAGTTGTTCTAACAGCTGGTGGGAAATAGAGATCGTAACTCTGATATGATATGGGACGGTGGTTAGAAATTCGTAACTTTGTAAGATTGTTCACTAGTCCACACAATAGAAACAGTCGACGAAGGCGACTGATTGGGAGTTATTATCTTCAAGTTTACCAATTCACCTTTGAAGAGTGGTAAAGCGAGGTGTTGAATAAGCACATAACGGTCAAAACGTGGGACAATGACTACTTGTGGTGAATACTTCGGTCGTGCTCGAAATGGATCGAGATCATCAGACTTCGAGGGCCCCGGGGCCAAGGCGTACCAAGAGTACTTTGCCCGATGCATACGTCTCCTTCAGTAGCTTGGATGCTCATATATAAATCAACCTAAACGTGTTTGGGCAAGAAGATACATCACAAGGCCCATGTCAACCGCTCAGAAAGGGTCATGAAAAAAGAACAACTACCGATGTCAATTCTAAATTTAGTGCCGACATCCATATAATATCGAGTAGTATCGTGGCAGAAAAGGTGAAAGTTTCTTTATTTTTGGGGAACTTGGGCTTTCTTACTAAGGTATGAGATAATGAAATGGATGAGGGAATAGAATAGACAAAGAAATAAAATTGATCATTACTATTAGTTTGTCTTATTCGGTTAACTTATCAAAATTGAATTAATTATTACTTTATGTTATTTGATAGACAAAAGACACGAAAATAATATACAACTAATAAAAATACATGTACCTCAAAAAATTAAGAAAAAAAATTGCAAAACAAACAAATGGCAATTGCGATGCGATGGTGGTGGTGGTGGCAATAGGGGTGTGGCGGCGGTGAAAATGATGGTGTTGGTGGTGGAACAGGAAGCGACAACGACGATGATCAGGGATGATGGTGTCGAGAAAGATGAATTGAACAACCAAACACCCTTTTTTATGCCCACACAATAAATCATTTAATTATTTTTGTCATTCTTGTGTACCAAACGCTAGCTCAATTCGTTTACCCCTTTGTCATTTTATCCAACCTAAAAACTCGAATTTGGAATTGTAGACCAGAAGGTTGACTGGTTTTCACAAGTGAAATGATCACAAACATGCAAATTTATTGATAAAATTTAAGACAGTCCCGTATATATTGAAGTAGGGCCGGTAAAAAAATAAATAAGTGATGAAGCGTGAGCTCTTTTGGGGATACACATAACCCACCCCGTTAAGAAATGTTGAGTGACTTTTCTTTATGGTCACTAAATAAGTGAGCCCCATATTATTGAAAAACTTTTAAAAAAGTTCTCTAAAATTTATTCAAGTTATAAAAAAAACTAGTGACTTTGTTGTATAATAATAACATATTATTATTAATTATTATTATTGAAATACTTAGATTTGTATGAAAGTTGTATTTTATGCATGACTTGTGGTCTAGTGGTAGGAGACTTGGGTTCTCTTTTGAAAACTCAAGTTCGAATCCTCGAATCCCACTTGTGTCACACTTGAGTGGATATTGACAATGAAGAATTTGAGCTAGGCTTTGTGCAAAGGTTGTCAGCTCGAACCCTAAGCTCACCTGGGTTTTCGTCCCACTGTGTATTACGCCAGAGAGTTCAGCTCTTGTGATGGCACAACGACAGTCAAGTGGCAGTCGGCGGTATGATTCCCCGGGGAACGTCCAAGCCAAATTTTGAACTCAATGTGGACCAGTTAAGATAACATAGTCTGGCCAGAGTGGAGTATTGGGGCTCTCCAAATTTGGAGAGTGCGGTAACTTAAATACAAGAAAGTTGTCGTCCAAAAAAATAAGCTTTAAAAAACCTTTCATATATATATATATATATATATATATATATATTTTTAATAAAACAATTAATATGATTATTTAATCACTTAATTTTTTTTTAATTTAGTAAATCAAATAAGCCATTTTAATATTTTTATTATATAACGATCATTTTTGAAAAATTTTTAACTTTATGATAATGAACGGCAGGGGCGGATCTACATTGGTACTACGGGGGTCGGCCGACCCCTGTGAAAATAAAAATTTTAGTGGTATATATGTATTATAATCCGGACCGTCCCGTAAGAAAATTTGACACCAACTCCTGTGGAATATCGAATTTAAGATGTAAGGAAGAGAACTTGAGATGAGAAGAAAAAATAACTTAACAAGCCAGATTTTCCGACAGCTAATGTAGGGTTGTGCTCAGATTATAGATAAAGAAGAAAAGAATGAAGAAGACCTAATTTTAAGATCTTAAAAAGTGATGGGCCTTTTTATTAATATTCTTTCACGTAAAAGTCTAAAATTTATTATATGTATACATTAACTTATCAAAGTTTAATAGAACGTAAAAGTTTAAAATTTATTATATGTATACATTAATTTTATGTGGTCACATTAAATAAAAGTCAATATGATGTTCTTGTCCCAATATTTAGTATATTATTATTTTTTGTTAATAAGCTTTTAGTTTTTTTTAATGTATGACTAATATATCTATTATATAAAGATATTCTTTCATAAAATATTTTTAAAAAAGACTAAAATACTATTTATCAAATCCTATGAAACTAAATAAAGTAAAACATATAGTAAATTGATTGTTTATCGATAAAGACTTTCTTACGAATGTCAAACTAGTTGATATTATAGTTAGATTTCAAAAAATAAACATCCGTAGAGAACTTTAGCTCTATTTTATTATAATAATGCATTTTAATTGAGCTTAACTTATTTTTTTAGGTTATATGATAATTTGTTCGATTTTTTTATATGACCCGACTTAATTTGACATGATCGGAATGGCCACACCGGGTCGAAAAAAATTATATATACCTATTTGATCCGACCCAAACTACCGAACCGGATTAGAAACAAGTTTATATGCTGACCCAGAATATTTCGACACTTGTGAAAATTTCCTGGATCCGTCACTAATTAACGAGATACAAAATAAATGGTGCTTCTTAATGTTACACGTTAAATTTAATGTGCACGTGAGGTAAGCGTTAAAAACAAGGAAATAATAACAATAATAAAATAATAATATGAGAATTTAGCAAGAGATATACAATAGTAGCTTAACATATCACGATAAGCAGTACATATAGTGACACTGTGAAAAAAGAATATCATCAATATGTAGGTGCCACAAATGTCGTAGATGTCAAATTTGCATATTGAGCCCACTCGGGCACTCGTCTTACTGTGTGCTACGTCAGAGAGTTCCGTTTTTGTGGTGACTCAACGATTGTCAAGTGACAGTCAGCGGTATGGTTTTTTAAGAATGCCCAAGCCAAACTTGATGCAACGTGAGCCCGGTTAAGACACACAATCTGGAACGAGTGGGGCAACATGGCTCTTTCAATTTTAAAAAGTATGATAACCCAACAAACAAGAAAGTCGTCGTTTAAAATTTTTTTTGAAGGTTTTGGGATATGAATTCTTAAAGCTGCAAATCTAGTTTACGTATTGATATGAAGATACGGAAATAGTTAAATGCAAAATGTATTTGATTGCACATTGAATTTAATGTGTATAAGATTTAGGTAGCGTTTGGTATGTAAGAATGAAACCACTGCCGGCATCACCACCACCGCCACTGTCGCCTTAGCCACCACTACCATTGTCACCATCACCGTCCACCACCACCTGACCACCAACACTACCACCACCACCACCACCACTATCGCTACTTCACCACCGCTGTCCCCACCGCCACCACTATCACCGTTGTCTTTGCCACCACCACCGTTGCAATTGCTATTTTTTATATTTTGATATAGGAGTATATTTGTCATTTATATTTCATTCTTGCGCTTTTTTGTGGCTAACAAACATTAAAAAGCAATAATTTATTTCGTTCTTATAGGTTAACCAAACAAAATAAAAAAAATGTAATGATCCATTTTATTAAATTATCCATTCAATTCCCCTCCATTTCATTACCTCCAACCAAAGACCCTTAAAAGACAAATAATGCAGGATGCAAAAGATATGCCTTTAAATTTTACTAACCAATTGAATACAAATTTGATGGGTTTCAAAGATGCATGGTATTAGACCATGCCTAGTGGTAACTAACCACGTAGAAAGGTTGTGCGACACATGACGTCACAGTTAGCAGTGACTAGTTTTGTAAGAAGTGGCGTAGTAGTAAAACTTACCTACAATCATTACTCAATCATTTGTTCTACTTTCTTATCTAATTTTTATAATAAAAATAAAACGACTAATACTTCATTAAATAAATAAATAAATATAAAAAAATACATAAATACTACTTATCTTCATCTTCGTCTTCATCTTCTAGATCGTTATCGCCGAATGACTCATCTTCGTCTTCATTTTCACCATCGTCTTCATTTTTACCTCCGGTTCAAGTGGGTCGAACCATCCAAGCATGGTCGAGCAAATCATACATAAGTTGGTTATGTATTTCTTTTGAACGCATGAAAAAGCACGTTTACCAATCTTTTCTCTATAATTGTTGGAGTTCGTTCTGGATCATCGTCCAATATTTAAGAGGGACATATTGCCCTCCCACCATATTCGATAATCATATTATGCAATATGATATACGTATATATAGCATTTCTCATTCTTTCCAACGTCGATAAGCTACATGGATTTTTATTACAAAATTGCAACGTTGTTGAAGAATCCCAAATAGCTCTCGGTATCCTTTTGCGAAGACACTTGTACTTTCTTAAAATATTCATTTTTTTCATCAATTAGGTCTCTAAACGTTTTAACGATAGTTGAATATTCTGGATATATCCCATCACCCAAATAGTAACCATAAAGGTAGTAGCTATCGTTAGCCCAAAATGAAGCGACATGTGTGGCACCAGAGATGTAATCCTCTACTGCGTGCGACGCCTCCGAAACGTTTATGTCGTTGTTGGACGGGGATGCCAAAGAAGGTCGACTAAACCCAAATGTTATATGAAGCAATCGCTTGAAGACTGACTGTTGGTCCTTTTTGGTCACCACATGTGAATTGACCTCGCTATGCAGCTGGACAATTAGCCCAATCCCATTTCATACAATCTACACTCCCGATCATATTGAATAAACCATGTACCCGGGGATGCGCCTCATAAATCCGTTTTAGGTCGTTCCAATTTAGCCTTCTTAAATAATGCGGAGCGTATAGTTTTATCATTCCTATATTGAATTGTTAACTAAAATCAATTTTAAAAACAAGATACAACTTTTAAAACATTAAAATATACCATAGCAGAAGTACACCACCGTCTCTCGTGTTGTTTTTTCGGCTATCTTTAAGTACTTGTTGTTAACGTCGGTCGTGTTTCTGTAGGCGAGCACGCGAATGGATGAAGTAAACTTTAGAATAGCGGTGAATCCTAGCGTCCCTCGCGCATCTAATTTTTGCTAAAGTAATCAAACTCGTGCTCCAAAGTTTTAGTAATGTGCAAAAGTAAACGTTTAGACATCCGAAAGCAACGCCTAAAAATCTTCGGGTTCTTGTATTGTAAGTCCCGTTTATGGATCTTTCAATATGATATCAACGACCTCAACGTTATTGCGGAATATAACGTGAGATGATTCAAGATAAACAAGTTAAAGAACACAAGATGATGCTTCAAAACACACGTTTGATTAGCGTCGGGTGCTTAAGCACTGGTTACACAAAACACACGTTCACCAATATTACTATGATTGGCCAACCAACAACCCTATACATAACATCTATATATAGGCAATCCATAACCTAGACCAACAATAAGCCCAAGCCCACCGAGATCACAAGTTGATCTCGGTTTACATACGCATACATAACATATACTATATTGCTTATAGACTAAGTACAAACCAACTAGATACATACCCAACAATCTCCCCCTTGGTTTGTAACTTCGTCTCTCAATCTTTCTCCATAATGTCTATGTCTGCATCCTTTAGTCCACCTGCCCAAAAACCCGTTCTTATAATTGAAGCTGCCATTCTTGTATATTCTTTGGCTGCTTTCTCAAAAAGTGGCTCAGCAATAATCTGAAAGGTGTTGAGAGTCTTGATGTCTCTTTCTCCGAACTTCAGCAAATCCCTCGGATCGACGAACCGATATTGACCTTTACCCTTTTGTAAACGTATGACAACAGTAGCTGTTTCGCTGTCAAACATCCAGAATCTCATGTTGTCCAGGGTCCCGTCTAGAATTGCATTAGGCACAGGAATGTGAGTAGCCTTATTTGTTGCAGACCACATAATGTTCACCATAGTTTTTCCTGTCCTTGGATCCTTAACCCCCTTTTCTTTATTTAAGAACGATTCAGCAGTTGCCATGCTCGGGAAGCCCATAATAACTTGATTTCTCAGAAAGTTCTAGAAGTTTGTAGCTCTTTTTTCATGACTTGGATTATGGAACGGAGCATTGATAAGGTCGCTGAGATCTACCTTTGTCCAGGATCCGAAATCCTTCATTTTCTTGCAGTACTCGGTATTCCCAGACCTTCGTTTCACCCACCATATGTTCTTCTCAGCATCAAAACCCCAGGACATAACTCCAGAACGATCACCACACTTATTAAAAAATCCCTTATTAAACGTAACAGTGAACTTATCTGGATGATCGAAAGATTCAACATTCTGATTAGAGTTCTTCATAATAAGAATCTTCTTTTGAAGTCGGTCTGATTGTTCATCTGTTCTTGGAGGTGCGGAGAGATACTGTTCTAGTGGCTCAGATTCATCTATATTTGTAGTTGGATGACCACTAGAACTGCCACCTTGATCAACAGTGAGTGTCTTTGATGTTACGTCTTCACTGCTCTTAAATTCATCCCCAAACTTTCGAATGAGTTTCTGTTGAAGGTCCAGATACATAGCAGTAAGACCACCCATATTTGACTGAAGCACTTTAATCTTAGAATCTTTGTCTGAGTTACTGGCTTCAAGTTCTTGTATCTGCACATCTTTCATAACTGAGTCTTGCTCGATTTCAAAGACTCGTTGTTGCAAAGCCTGCATGTCCACGGGTTCAGCTTCAAGTACAACCCCTTTTCCTTTATTCTGCAAAAATTTATCTTGCATAGCAAGAATATGAGCAATTTTTTCAGTAGCATTCAAGCTCGACTGTCCAATCGGGTCGGATGATCCCGATGATTCATCAAAGGATGGAACATCAGCTTCAAAATCAAACTCTTGAGCTATATCATCAAAGATCTTTTCTTGAGTTTGAAGCTTAGCAGTGGATGGAATTGTGTCAACGTGAGTCTCAGGAGTTTCCGACTCACGTTCTTGTTGTTGGCTAGTTGTTGTTGTTGTTGTTGTTTCAGTAGCTAGCACGGCAGGTCTTGGATCTTTCTTCCTTCGTTTTCTAGGAATAAGATCGGCTGCTGGTTCTTCAGGAGTATCTTTATCTTGATTCGCAGTGACTGCTTGAGGAGGCTTCAAGGCAGTCGACTGGAGCAGTTCTTTGAATTTCTAAAACTCCCCTAATTGTTCAGCAGTAGGAGCGGTTTCAGCTTCTTGGTGTTCTGTCTCCATGTGTTGTAATGGAGTGTCTTCGTGTTCATCATCGTCTGAAATGACTTCAAACGCAGCAGCACACCTCTGAGCTGGTATCACGTGCTCATCGGCAAATTGAGCCCTGACAGGGACATGCTCAGTTTCAGCAAATTTACCGAACTTAACAAGTTTGTGGAGGCCTTGGTAAACGACTTTTGACTCCTTCCTGGACTGTTTCATCAACCCAAAGGTGTTGGGTCCCATTGACTTCATATCCAGCGTCTCGACATACTTAACAAGATCAGGATAATGTGAATCGAAGATCATCTGTAGAAACCTGAGATACATAAGAAACATCTCCTTCTTCTTTCCCTTCAAGTTGCTCATCATTTCATCGAACATAAATTTAGAATAGTTGTAGTTCTAGTCCATGATCAGAGCAACTACAACCGATATTTGAATGTGGCTAATCTCATCAGATCCTCCTTTACGTCCCGAAACACAAGTGAAAAACGTGTGGATCAAAAACCTCCAGTATGGATGAAAAAAGCTTCTTTATAGCAAGAGGATTGGATCCTTCGTAACCCATCCTGATTAAGATCTCTGTAACAACATTAGACAAAAATTCTGTTGGGTAGTCAGGTTGATCTCCAAATAAAAGAACTTCGCGTATAATGGCCTCATAGATGATGTCCGACTTCTTTTGAACTTTGGAGTCAATAGTAACAGCTCCACCTGTTCCTCATTGGTTGATAGAAGCATTATTCCAGAACTTCGTGATCATCATCTTGCATATGACAGGAGTTTCTCGTAAAGCGTGAGAAATCCTGCAGGTATTGAGATCGAAGATCATGGATTTAAACTCCTTGTCAGCCAAAGGTGGATCAAACAAATGTCCAGCTATATTACGAGTATCAACGAACTTTAGTGTTGCTTGATTAGCCATTACTGCAACAAACAAATCAAGTTAGCAATCATTTATTTAACTTGGTCAACAAGCATAAATATTGAAAGCACATATTGAATTCCCTAGACATCAGGGACCAAGTATGATTGAAAGATATTATACGGATCACAAATGAAAAATAATAATGGTTTTATAATGGTTTTTGGTCCTGATGAGAGTTCTTTCTCCACACTAAGAGATTTCGGTCCAAAGATTGAGTTTTCGGTCATGTTATGGGTTTTCTGTCCAATCCCACCGAGAACAAAGAGTTCTCGATCAACAGTAGGAGTTATCGGTCAACGAAGTCAACCGATAACTCTTGGTTTGACCACGAGTTTTCGGTCAAACTAACTAGAAAAACCCTTTGAGTTCCACATCGAATTTTGTGTCATCTTCTCCAGTTCACCAAAAGCACCATGGATGGAAACACCTGCAACTAATTCTAAAAACCCAACAATGGCCTCAACCAAATCAAATGTCCATCCTAATATGAGTTTGTTATGTGAATCGTCAAGCAAAAGCTCAATCAAGTAACCATATCACATCTTAATCAAACCCTCAAGAATCGAACATATCATCCGTCAATCTCTTACCTGTTATTGAACAAGGAACAGGCAACAAACAAGATACATAGGCAGATCCAACTTGATTAGCAAGAGAGTTTAGGGTTTTCGGCCAGGAATAATTTAGAGAGAAGATATTTGAGAGATAATCTCAATAATGGAGATTGAGAGGTTTTAATATCCCCAAAATACAGACTGGTCGAGAACCTAGATGGACTTCGATCCAATAAGACAAGCCCAAAACAAATATTCAGCCCAAAACATGATTATCATATAAGCTGCAAACAAAGACCTTAGACCTCACACACGTTTTAACCATGATCAAAGATAACTTCTTATAGCACTCATTTCAATGAGAGTAATTTTGAGGTGAGAATAAAATAAAGTAAACAAAATAGCCAAAATAAAAAGAAAACTAAAAACAGTAAAAATTAAAATGAAACATCGGTCTTCTTGTAATTTAACAAAAATTTAGGGATCAAATTTCAGATTTTTGATAAAAGTGTCGCCTTTATGAATAGATCTGAACATGGAGTCATATTGATTAAGGTGCTTTCACAAGGATTCATGTTCGGCGTTATTATGACATTAAGAGACAGGTTGATAGCAGGTATAACAAACTTTGCATGATTTTCATTGCATCAGTGATATGAGTTAGGTTCAGTTAGGCATAAATCTCAGATGGACATCACTTATGGACCTGTGATGCCTCCTATATCTTCTCAAAGCGTATTTGGATTTCCCCAAATCACCCCAATTTGACTCCAACCCCCTAGTGCTTGATCAAAAATTTTATTGGAAACAAGAGAACTTTTAAGCTTCAAGGTTGAACGTTGGACTTAAATGCCTTTCATTCAGAGTGTTTAGGACTTATTTGAATGCCCCACCCTTGTAGTTCTAGTTTGACCCTTTAAGCTTTTGAAAAACCAATGTTTTAACAACACAATATTATATACATACATATATATATATATATAGGGGATGGTTCAAGAGAGAAATGATATTATTGCAACAAAATGTAATAAATATATATGGACCACTAGTTTTGTTTTAAGTTTTAAATGATTAAAGCTAAATAAAGAAACTATTAATTATTCTCTTTCTTCAATTAATATAACTAATAAACCATAATACTTATTTATTTAATTAATATAACTAATTAATTATTATAATTAAAAAATATTAAGAACTCATTTATTTTTATAACTTACTTTTTTTTTTCTTGAATTTTTATCCTACACAAGTATAATTTATTCATACATTAAAATTTTTTTCTATCCAAAACTAATTTCTTCCAACTCAATATATTAATATCCATCAACACATACTTACATTATGATGAATAATACCAAAAAACAATTTTACATGTGTTTGAATTAGATATCAACAAAAAACATACAACCTACACAAAAGCGTATAATCTACACTTGTTCTAAGAATAAGACAACATATAACCTACACACGGAAAACATTTAACCTACTCAACAAATTCATCATCATAAAATACACAAGCACACGAAAACATATAACCTACACATAAAAAACATATAACCTACACACGAAAATTTTATCTTACACAAATACAATTTATTCATACATTACTTTCTTTTCAAACCCAATTTCTTCAAATTCAACATATCAATATCCATCAACATGTAGTTACATTGTGATGAATAATACAAAAAAACTATCTTACACATGATTGCATTAAATGTCAATAAAAAATATACAACCTACACAAAAATAGGGGTGTTCATCGGATCGGATAACGGATTATTAAGGGTTATTTGTTCGGGTTATTCGGATTTGAAAATTTTTGGACCCTATCCGAAATCCGATCCGATCCGAATTAGGAATATTCCTATCCGATCCGAATCTATCCGAATTCAATTCGGATCGGATTCGGATATATCCGAATAATCTGAATAATCCGAAATAAACCTAAAAGTTTTTCCTATTTTTTTGTTCCTAACATTTAATAGTTTAGAATCACAATAAACATATAAACCGGAAAATATGAATTATTCTTAACACAAATTTTAAGTTTAAACTTCAAATAATAGTCTAATAAATATACTAAACCGAAAAATAGCACTAAAAACATGTTTTTAATTCGGATTAAATGGATATCCGAATAACCCGAACAATCCGAATTTTTTAAATTTCCATATCCGAATCCGATCCGAATCCGAATTAGTTATTCGGATATTCGGATTGATCCGATCCGAATATCCGAATAAGAATTCGGATCGGTTTATTTAGGTTTTGATTTCGGTTCGGATTTCGGTTTTTTTGGGATTTCGGATTTCTTGAACACCCCTACACAAAAACATATAACCTACACTTGTTCTAAGAATAAAAAAACATATAGCTTACATACGAAAAATATATGACCTACGCATGTGTAGGGTATTGTATCTTTGTGTAGTTTATATAATTGTTGATGTCGAATTACATATGTAAGTCATATGCTTTTTGTATGTTGTACGTTTTTATTGCTCAAAACAAGTATAGGTTATATAACTTTGTGTAGGTTGTATATTTATTGAACTTAAATACGTTGATATATGCTTATATATTGAGTGGAAATTTTTATTTTTTTAATACAAAGAAATAGTATTATATGAATAAATTGTATTTATGTTGAATAAAATGAAGAATGTGTAAATAAAAAATAAAACTAAAGTAATGTTTTTGTATTTTTAATTATTATAGTTAAATTAGTTAGATATATTAATTGGAGATATTTATTATGGCTATATTAGTTGTATTAATTGGAGAGAGAGAGAGTGCATTTATTGTTGCATTTATATCTTTTTTATTTATTTTAAATATTTAAAACCTAAAATAAAACTAGTGGCTTATATTTATTTCTCTCATTTCTTGCAATATTTGATTTCTTTCTTGAACTTAAACATATATATATATATATATATATATATATATATATATATATAAACTTTATTTTTATTTTTTTAATAATAAACAAAACTGCACAATATTTTTTGTGATCAAGACACTAACGGGCTCGTGTATGACTGGGGTAGTTACTTTTCTGCCTGTCATTCGGAGAGATGTATATGGAGACATGAACATTTCTTCAAAATGACTCTCCACAGTGAATTTAGCAAATTTAATTTATATCACTTCATCATTTATGCATCATGGAAAGCTACCAAACAAATCAATGACTGTTCTAAAGCCTTTTAAGCTTAATAACTTCACCCGTTAGGCACACAAATTCAATTTTTCTATCATTTTTCAAAGGTTGGATCAATTTTCATTTGAAAATCTTTTGAAAGCTTCTAAAAAGTCGCTAACTGAATAATCATATCACTTCACAGGGAATTACAAAAGACAATTTAAAACTCAGTCGCCCCTGTCACTCTCAATTTTCAGGTAAATGACTATCTCGTATATCCACAAGTGGTTAACAGGACCAAACACATATATAAATACATGTGCCTTAAACCTGGAGTAACCGACATAATTTTAAGCGAAAAATTAAAGATAAAAACACATCACAATCATCCCAGATACTTTCAGTCTTTAGGTGAATGGCTATTCTGTATGTCTACAAGTAGATTACAGAACCAAACATGTACAACTATATGTCCTTCAAACTTGGGCAACCGGCATAATTTTAAGCGAGAGTCAATAAATAATTGTTTAATATATTTAATTTTCTTAATAAATACACACACACACACACACTCTTTTTGAAAAGTTTTTAATTTTTTTAATAAACACACTCTCTCTCTCTCTCTCTCTCTCTCTCTCTTTGAATTTTTTTAATTTTTTCTCCCCCTAAATTTGTGCAAAATTAGAAATATGTACAAATTTAACTCCAAAAAAACTTAATCCTCGAAACGAAGAATTTTAATTTAACCTACAAGCATACTAAATCTGGCTGTCCCGACCAGTTTTGTAAATAAGTCTGCCACATTATTATCAGTGTGAACTTGTTCAATATGAATCAATTTACAGTCGTAACAGTCACGAATAAAAAGAATTTTGATGTCGATGTGCTTGGTTTTTGAGTGCTGAATCGGATTTTTAACAATAGAAATAGCTGCATCATTATCACAAAAGATATAGGTGTCATGAAATTCCAAACTGTAATCCAGCAATTGATGTTGCATTCAGATAACCTGTGAGCAGCATGCTAACGCTGCAACGTATTTAGCTTCGGCAGTGGATGTGGACACCGTTTTTTTGTTTCTTGCATTGCCACAAGATGAGACGATCGCCCAAGAACTGACAACCAGCAGATGTGGATTTCCTGTCAATGTCATCTCTACCATAGTTGCTATCAGCAAAAGCATATAGATCAAAGTCTGAGTTTTTGGGATACCAAAGACCTAGCTTCGGTTGTCTCTTCAGATTTCTAAAAATACGTTTAACAGCAATTAATTGAGAGAGTTTAGGATTAGCCTGGAAACGGGCGCATTAACAGACAACGAACATGATGTCAAGGCGACTGGCGGTGAGATAAATCAGGGACCCGATCATCGATCGAAAGTACGTTTGATCTACGGGATTCCCTTCAGGATCAGAGGACAAAAGAGGCCTTTCCGCCATAGGAGTAGTTGCACTATTGGAATCTTGAAATTCAAATTTTGCAAGCATATCTTCAACATACTTTCCTTGATGCAGAAAAATCCCCGTCGAACTCTGACGAACCTGCAACCCTAGAAACGTTGTCATTTCCCCCAACGAACTCATTTCAAACCTCTTCTTCAATACTTCTTCAAATTCATAGCACAACCCAGCACTAGTAGACCCAAAAATAATGTCATCGACGTAAATTTGAACCAAAATCAAGTCTTTCCGAACGGTTTTAAGGAACAGAGTTTGATCAATGGTTCCCCTTTTGTAGCCATGACCCAGAAGATGAGCCGTCAAAGTAGCATACCATGCCCGAGGAGCTTGATGAAGACTATACAGTGCCTTATCTAACTTGTAGACATGAGTGAGATTCTTTGAGTCAACAAACCCCTGTGGCTGATGCACATAAATCTCCTCTTTAACTTCACCATACAGAAACGCGATTTTAACATCCATCTGATAAACTGTAAAACCCATGAATGAAGCATATGCCAGAAAAATCTGAATGGCTTCAAGTCTAGCCACGGGAGCATACACTTTAGTGTAGTCTGAACCTTCAACCTGACGAAAACCGCGAACGACAAGCCGTGCCTTGTTACTAACAATAACCCCTGTGTCATCTTGCTTGTTTCAGAAAACTCATCTTGTATCTAACGCTTTCTTTCCCACCGGCAGCTCAACCAACCTACAAACCTTTATCTTATCAAATTGATTCAATTCTTCATGCATAGCATCCACCCAACTTGGTTCCTGAAGAGCCATTTCTACAGACTTCGGCTCAATCTGAGAGATAAAACAAGAGAACAAGCAACTGTTTATGTGTCCGGTCTGACTTCTGGTGGACACACCTCATTCAAGAGGACCCATGACATTCTCAATTGGATGATCTCGCTGAATTCTTGATGGAATCGGTTGTTCGTGAACGGAACTGGTGGACGGTAAGTTTGATAAATTTTCAACGACTTCAATGAGGGGATTTTTTCCATCCAGATGCCGCCGTACTGTGTGAGTACGAGCTGCTGGCAACGTATTCATTAGGAATAACATACGGAAATAAGGTACTTCCGAAAATTTGACAAATAGGACTCTCCCCCTCAACTATTGGAGTATTTTCTTTTGAAGTTGGTGAAGACACAGTTTCGGTAACATGTTCGGGCTGATTATATGACATTATTGGTGTAGCATCCAGAGATTCTGAGGGATCAACACCCAGTACCGGAGATAACTGAGAAGCATGAGACGGATCTTCTTCTTCATCATCAGTAGCAGAGGAAGTGGCATATGATATTTCTTAAATAACCGATGGGAACACATTGAATGGCTTGAAGAGCTCAATATAATCGAATAACCAGTCAGGACCAAAGCGAGCACCAATATCATTCTCTTCTACCCAGCGCACGTCATAAGATTCCACAATCTGCCTCGTGGAGTTGTTGTAAACTCGGTAAGCAACGCGACCAACGTATCAGATAAAATAACAGTCATCAGCCTTGGCTCCGAATTTTGGAGTCGATTCAAGATTCAACAAGGTGCACGGGCATCCAAACGCCCGAAAGTGCGCAACTGTGGGTTTGTGACCGTAAACGATCTCGTAGGGAGTCTTCATCAGAGACTTGTTGATCAACACTCGATTTTGAACGTAGCAGGCCGTGTTGACAGCCTCTGCCCAAAAGAACAAAGGCAGTTTGAGTCACACAACACAGTTCTAGCTGCCTTAATAAGAGTTTTGTTCATCCGCTCAGCAACACCATTTTGTTACGGGTTCGGGCTGTACTTTAATGTCGAGGCACTCCCCTTTCGGCATAAAAATAGTTTAACGTAGAATTCTTGAATTCCGTGCCATTTTCACATCGAATACCTTTCAGCTTCAGGTTAAGCTGATTCTCCATGAGCACAACGAATCGCTTGATCAATTCTGCAGTTTCACTTTTGACAAGAAAAACACCCAAGTAAAACGTGAGTAATCATCAGTATTAACAAGACAGTAAGAGCTGCGAGAAAGACTCAAAACATGGTCCTGACCGAACAAGTCCATATGCAATAACTGAAACACTAATGAGATTGTATTAATCGGTTTTGGCTTATGAGATTTGTGATTGTGTTTACCCAAGGTACAAGCCACACACTTTTCAATAGTAACAAAATCTTTTATGGGTAAACCACGAACCAAGTCGTTTTTAGCAAGACGAATTAAAATTTGACATTTGCATGACCAAGACGACGATGCCAAAGCATGGCATTATGTTCTGACACTTTAGAAAATAAACAAGTTATCTCATTAGGAACATTTTTTTTCATGTCGATCACATAAGCATTATATTTTCTTTGTGATCGAACAAGAATCCAGTCTTCTGGTATGATGATACCAGGCTTCAAATCAAACACTCTTTGTTAGTAAAATGAGTTGAAAAACCTTTATCACAGATCTGTGAAACACTCAGCAGACTGTGCTTCAACTCTGGAACGAAATTATCATTTTCAAATTTTAAAACACCATTACTTACAGTACCCTTCTGCGTGATCTTTCCCTTTCTCCTCCTCAAAGGAAACATACCCACCATTAAAAATTTGAATGTCGCGTAGTTGAGAGATGTCTCCTGTCGTTTGCCTGGAACAACCACTAACAACATACCAAGGTATGATGATATTCCTCCATAGTTGTTCTTGCATAATGTGCGAGATCAGATAAACTTTGGTACCCA
This sequence comes from Bidens hawaiensis, assembly GCF_021521415.1. Classification (NCBI taxonomy): domain Eukaryota; kingdom Viridiplantae; phylum Streptophyta; class Magnoliopsida; order Asterales; family Asteraceae; genus Bidens; species Bidens hawaiensis. Next base: position 73,805 of record NW_027498184.1, read on the forward strand.
GTCCATAGTAACACTGGGTAAGCCTGATTCATCTACACTTGTCACGTGTTGCCATAATATATCTTCTTGATTATCTAATATAGAATTTGAGACCTTTTTCACCAGAGACTTAGGCAACCATTCATATTTACCATTATAAGATCTACTGCTATTTGTACGAATGGATGACTTGGTCTCAGATTTACAAGTAGATGACACAACTGACTTTGTCTTTCTCACTTGTTTTGGTTTAGAAGTCGTGTTTGTTTTTAAAACCGAACCATCGTTTCTACTGCCTTCACGAAACATGTTAGGCTTGGTCTGATGAGGACTAAACCTACCAGATTTGTTTATGTTCCAATCACCGACAGAGGGATTAGCCTGGTGATACCTGAAATTTTGATGATTGTTTTGGTTTAGATGACACAACTGACTTTGTCTTTCTCACTTGTTTTGGTTTAGAAGCCGTGTTCGTTTTTGAAACCGAACCACCGTTTCTACTACCTTCACGAAACATGTTAGGCTTGGTCTGATGAGGACTAAACCTACCAGATTTGTTTCTGTTCCAATCACCGTCAGAGGGATTAGCCTGGTGATACCTGAAAAGATGATTGGTATTACGAGGCATATTTCTCTGATAGAATCCACAGTATGGAACATATGGACGATGTGGACAATTTCTAGCGATATGACCAGGGGAGCCATAGTTAAAACAAGTTTGACGTTTTATATAAAATATATTTTGCTAAACTCCCTGTCTGGACCGGTTATGTGGACCAGTTTGCTTTGCCTTGTGTTTACTGCTTGACACATGGTTTGACTTACTACCCTGTTTGTCATTAGAGCATCCCTCTTTAACAAACTTAGGCAATGAGTATTTATTAGAATTTTTTTGAATTTTTAAACTTGTAAGAAACCATATTACCAGATTTCAAAGTTTTAACAGAATCAACAACACAATCGTCTTTGCTCTTAAAACCAGAGCCCACACAAACAGTCGAACTAATATAATTCAAAACAGGTAGTTCTAAAGAAACATCAGAATTAATGTCTTTATTAAATGAGACACAAGAATCATCATCCTAATCAGTCCATTCCTCAATGACTACTTCCTCTACACATGAGGTAAACACATTAGAATCATTCACTCCTGAAGTGGACGCAGTTGCATTTATTGGATCATCCTTATCATTTTTAGCCGGTTTACCGTACTTCATGTCTTTTACCTTATCTTCTTGTTCTTTGGTGAGAGGAAGACCAGTATAGTTGTCATTGTATGGTGGGGATACCTGACTATATCCTATGCCCTCACCTTCGTTTTCTTTCCACCATAATTGATGGTCAATCATTGAATTGACTACTTTACTGGAACCATCGAATTTTTGAAAATCAAGTTCGGCCCTTTCAAACTTATTAGTTAGATTTAATATTTCTAATTTGGAGGCTTCCAGTTTAGCAGTTAATTCAGCGATTTCCTATTTGGCATCTAGGTGGTGACAACTTTATATACTGAAATATGACTGAAGTTTAGAAAAGTTCCTTTTTTGTGCTTCTATTTTATCTAGGAAATCCTTTTCATTTTTCTTAAGTTTAAAACTTTCGGATTTTACTACTTCCATTTCCCTAATCAAGTTACTGTTGTGGAGCTTATATAAGTCTATCTTATCAATACAAGCTTGAGAACAAAGTGGAGAACTTACCTCAGATGAGTTGGGAGGAGTGAATGCCATGAACGCAAATTGAAGCTCCTTGACTTGCTCCTCAGCAACATTTTCTTCTTCAGTATCTTCAACATGAGCATAATTAGCAGTCTGATTACTTATGTTGAGAGCAACCATCTGATCATTCCAAATGAATTGTTGAGCTACCAAACCCCGTTCACCTTCACCTGAAGTTGCCCCATTCTCACCTCTAATATTTCCCACTGGGACCAATGCCCTTTCTTTGTTTCCTTCTTTCTCAAGATTAGTGCATTCACAAGCGAAATGACCCGGCTCGTGGCAATTGTAACACCTTAAAGTGTCCTTGTTAAACCCAACCATCTGATTTGATGGTACGTTCATGTTGTTTCTACCTGTTCTCTTAGTGAATTTCTTTGCACGAAAGACAACCATGGCAATTTGCCAAGAAATATCCATCTCCTCTACATCATCAGGATGAATTTGGTCTAGTTCAACGGCAATCACTGGCTGAACCAGATCTCTAACAAGAAAAGCATTGTAGAAATTCATGAACCCAGCCATTAAAGCGATGTTATCTTGCGTCTCCTTTGGTATGAGTGGGTCTGGCTGGGAGACTGACTCGAAGAAGCAGTTGGAAGCTGGGACTTAGCAGCTGGAGCAGTTGGTTGAGTGGACTGTGGAAAGAACACAGGAGCTTGTTGAGGTGGAGCTGGTAAGAATTGACCCTGAGATGACTTGAACATTGAGAAACTAGGCTGAGGCTGATATTGCTAGGTATACAGTCCTTGAGAGGCCTTAAACATCGAGAAACTGTCTTGAGAGATAAGGGCATTATTAGAGTGTATCCAGCTGCACTGTAAGAGTTTGCGTGGTTTATGGCACGCTACTTATCATCCATATCACATGCTTTGATGATTGCCATTACTTCAGATAAACTCAACTTGCTGAGATCTTTCGTCTTCTTGATCACAGCAACATTCATATTCTAGCTTTGAGGCAGGGAGTTAATAAGCTTATTATTAGTTTCAGCACCAGTTAAGTTGATGTTAGCCGATCTCATTTCAGTTACCAGGGATATGAATCTCTGCAACTGAGTCTCCAACGACTTCCCAGAACGTGATTAAATATGTTGAATTTCTGTCGTAGGAGATCTTGACGGCTGTTTCTCATGTCTTCATTTCCCTCATACAACTTAATCAACGCCTCCCACGGAGCTTTAGCAGATTGCAGTTCTCTAAAACCCAAAGAGATCTATGGTGAGAGCGCCATGGTTAAGGTAGAAAGTGCCTTTTCATCCTCTTCGACCTTCTCAAAATCAGCATCATCGTACATAACAACTGTTTTTACAGCAACCTCTTGAGAGTTGTCACGCTGGTAAGTAATAACTTGTGGAACCCGAACGATACTTCTCCAAATCTTGGCATATTTCCTTTTCACATATTTCTCAAATCTAAATTTCCACTCGCTAAACCCCTCATGAGACAACAAACGAGGTATGCAAGTAGCGGTTCCCATTATAGAGTCCAGTTCTTGATGAAGTGTAGCATTTGTTGATCCATTGCCATTAGTTAGTTGTTCCATTTTAATTGCAACAATATTAGTAAAATCAGTCTAGTAAGCAAGGTCCAACTTTCAAAGCCCAAACAAAACAGATCAGGCCCAAGTGTAGAACCAACCGAAAACAGATTGAGTCAACAGAATACAGGTCAAGTAAGCAGAGATCAAGTTAACCGAGAACACAGTTTGACCAAGAACTCCTGATGACCGAGAACACAGTTTGACCGAGAACTCTTGACGACCGAGAACACAGTTTGACCGAGAACTCCTGACAACCGAGAACACTTTATAACCGAGAACACCATAAGACCGGGAACACCAAATTTTGCCCGAGAACCTATAAATCTGACCGAAATCAATGGAGTAAAGCTGAGAACCCTTAAAAATGACCGATAATGATGATTATTTAAAGTCTTTGGCCGAAATCCCTGAATTAACCCCGAAATCAAGCAGAATTGCCCGACAACAAGGTTGGCTAATTTAGATAAGAGATCAACTAAATCCCGTGAATTAAGGGATTTAAATTGTTTCCAATCAAACCGAATCTATAACCAAAATTAACCCTTCTTCACTGAGGAGTTTCTCGCCGGAAAAAGCAAACATAAAATAGCAAGTGAATTATTTGATATCAAACTCGAGCATTGAATGGTTAAAAAGGCTCTGATACCAATTGTATGTCCCGTTTATGGATCTTTCAATATGATATCAACGACCTCAACGTTATTGCGGAATATAACGTGAAATGATTCAACATAAACAAGTGTAACACGTAAAGAACACAAGATGATGCTTCAAAATACACGTTTGATTAACGTCGGGTGCTTAAGCACTAGGTTACACAAAACACACGTTCACCAATATTACTATGAACGGCCAACCAAAAACCCTATACATAACATCTATATATAGGCAATCCATAACCTAGCCCAACAATAAGCCCAAGCCCACTGAGATCAAAAGTTGATCTCGGTTTACATAGCATACATAACATATACTATATTGCTTATAGACTTACAAACCAACTAGATACATACCCAACATGTATTTTAGCGGATCATTGAAGTAATATGCCATCAAACGAGCGTTCGCGCCCAAACGATCTCCTTCAATATTATCTCTTTTCGAACACGTGGGTGGAGGAGAACGAAGAGATTGCATAACCTGTGCCACGAGCGTAATCGCACTCGTAACCGCCTCTTCCTCGGTGTCAGTCATTGATATTCCCTAAAACTAGTAGCATAAATATGAAGAAGTAGGAGAATCCATATAAAGTTTTGTAGAATTTTTTATAGAATTTGAGTTGAGACTTATATAAAAATATGAGTTTTGATTGGGGATAAAACGGATTATATAGGAAAGTTAATTGATTTTTTTTAGTTTGGACCGTTAACCAACGGTTAAGTTTGACCATTAAACCCACAACCTGCAAATCCAACGACGCCAAAAACAAGGAGGAGCAGTGTTGCGCGGGTTTTGGAGCCCCCCCCCCCCCCCCAAAACGAACCCACTATGTGTGGTCTTAGTCTTCCTAATACTATACAATCTCAAATTGGTTTTGTTTACATGGGATGCACTACAATTTCCAGATATTATGTAAATATGACAATCACAACCCTATTATCTGATCATGAGTAAATATTGAAAATCATAAAGTTAGTCGAAAATATGTTTATTTTTGGAGTGTAATACACACACATTTGTGGATCTTGTAGAATTACTTCAGGAGAGGAAGCACAAACATTCTTTCACGGAGAGATTAAAAAGAAAAGGTATATTGAATGTAACACAGCCAAACATATATTATAAAATTTTATTTTGACACATGTTTTACACAAGAGTTAGTTCTAGTAAAGATTTTTTCAAACTGTTTGCCAAAGCACTTCCAACCTTAATGGTTGGTTCATCACATTTAGATGTGTCAACCTTAATTAAGAATAATAACCAGGAGAGAAATACACTACTTTCCCCCCCTTTAAAATAAGGCCTTTTCCATTAGTTTTTCCAAGTGTGCCATGACATCAACCTGGCGTCATTTTAATTCCACCATTTCCATTGGTGGAGTTCATCAACCCCATTAACAATTAAAAACACAAATAGAATAACAACAGCAAATCATAAACCCTTTTAAACCATCACTTTTTTCTTCTGTTTCTTTCCTTTTCAAAGTGGATGACAAATAACACCAACCAATGAACCAGTCATATTTTCTCCATCATCTTTCCATAATCTAGATGATTATGAACCTTAAAACAAAGAGAAAGTGGACGGTCTCTTCAAATCACTAGTATTTAGTGGCTACATTGCTCAAGTTCTATATACATTTCCTCTATCTTGCATTTGAGCTCAAAAGAAGTTGAAGATAATATGCAAGTGATCATTGTTTTCGTTTTCAAGCTCGTAGTTATCCTCACCGGTTTCCATCTTAGCAAAACTCATGGCGAGCTATCATCTATCGCTGTTGGAAACCCTCTTGAAGGACTAGTTTTCATCGACCAACGACTATCTGTAGTCTACCCGTTGATACAAACTTTCAAGAACAGCATATCATCTGACCCCCTCAATATCACTAGTTCTTGGGTGGGGTCAGATATATGCAATTACAAAGGGTTTTACTGTGACAACCCTCCTGACAACAAAACCGCAATAACGCTTGCCTCAATTGACTTAAATGGATTCCAACTCACGGCTCCAAGCCTCGACGGCTTCATTGACCAGTTACCCGACCTCGCTCTCTTTCATGCCAACTCAAACTTCTTCTCGGGTACCATTTCACCAAATATTGCAAAACTTCCCTACCTTTACGAGTTAGACATAAGCAACAACTTATTTACCGGGCCATTTCCCAACGCCATACTCGCAATGAACACTTTATCATTTCTTGATATCCGATTCAACCTCTTTACGGGTTCCATCCCACCCCAACTCTTCACAAAAGACCTAGACATCTTGTTCCTAAACAACAACAACTTCATCCAACAACTAGCCGAAATCCTCGGAAACTCCCATCTCTTTTACCTTACCTTAGCCAACAATAAATTCTTCGGACAAATACCTCATTCCATCGCTAAATACTTTTCGGGTATATCCGAGGTTTTGCTATTAAACAACATGTTGAGTGGCTGCCTCCCATACGAGCTCGGTTTCTTGACCGAAACAATTGTTTTCGACGCTGGGAACAACCTCTTAACAGGTCCATTACCATTTTCCTTAGGGTGTTTAAAGAAGGCTGAAGTTGTTAACTTGGCAGGGAACTTGTTATACGGTGGTGTGCCTGAGGTGGTGTGTGCGATGGCTAATCTGGCTAACCTGTCTTTGCCTAATAATTATTTTGTTAGTGTTGGTCCAATATGCAGAGGTTTGATTAATAAAGGAGTGCTTGATGTTAGGAACAACTGTATAATGGGGCAACCAGATCAGAGACCCGTGGCGGAGTGTTCGGCATTCTTTGCAAAACCAAGATATTGTTCGTATAGGCAGGCATATCGGTACCTTCCTTGTTGGTCACCGCATTCCAGTGGTTCGCCTATGGGTCTGTCACCGGCTCCCATTTAATGTACTTTTTTCTTGTTAGGCGCTTGTCAAGTGTGTTACTAAACTAATATGTATACCTTATAGCATTCTGTTACTTAAATTTCAACCTGTGTACTTAAATTTTTGCTGAAAAGTGAATTACCTTAATTTTAATATGTTAAAGTGTTACTTCTTAAAACCGGGGTAAGATGAACAATTGGATTTAAACATAACGTATCCATTTGTTATCAAACACAATGAAAGTCACAACGTCCTAAAACAGTAAAACCAAAATTTCATCAAATATGTCTTAAGGCTATGTATATGAGAGTTCAATTACCAAACCAAACACCTAGTCGAAGTGCCTTCTAGTTCCCTTAACTTATTGTCTTTGAAATAGAAGTGATCAACGCTAGTTGGTGAGTGGCGAGTTCTAATGGCTGTTTGGTTGGTAAGAACCTATGGGATTTCAAGGAAATTGGAATTTAAAATTCATTCGTTAGCTAAGAGAAGGAATTACAATTTGATTTCATTTCCAACCAAATGTCAATCATAGAATTCATAATCATTCCATAAGTTTAAGGAATGCTTAGAAAATTTATGGAATGTTTCCAACATTACCTAAATAACCCTACCAAGATGTAAAAGTTGTCGACACGGGACAAGTTTTGGCTTAGGACAGACTTCAAGTCGAAATGGGTTCGTGGTTGGAGCGGAACCATTTTGACCCGAACCGTTCCGACCCGAAACGAGTTTTGACCCTAAACCTGTTCCGACCCGATACCCAATCCCGATCAAAAGCCCGTTTCCACACGAATACATTAGACACAATATGTAAAGATATTGAGAGGCCCATATATTATCTATTGGGCCCGCCAATTTCTGCTTTAAAATCTCCCTATAGTTCTTATAAACCTAGCATATAAAAGCCTCACATCTTCATTTGACATAATGTTCAAACGCAAATTTGTTCAAACTCGAAACCTATACCGACTAGAAACTTGTTTTGTCCCAACCTGTTCCGACCCGAAACGCTTATTGAATCGAAACACAGTCCCAACCTCGAACGTTTTTCGATCTAAAACCTCTCTTGACGGGAATACATTAGACACAATAGACAAAGATATTGAGATGCCCAAATTACCTGTTGGGCCCGTCATTTTTTACTTCAAAATCTCCTTAAAGTTCTTAAGAACCTAGCATATAGAATCCTCGCATCCTCATCAGACACAGTGTTCCGACCCGAACCTGTTTTAACCCGAAACGTGTTCCGACCCGAACCTGTTTTAACCCGAAACGTGTTCCGACCCGAAGTCATTTCGACGCAGATACATTAGACACAATACGTAAAGATATTGATGGGCCCAAATTATCTGTTGTGCCAATCAATTTTTAATTCAAAATATCCCTAAAGTTCTTATAAACCTAGCATATTAAAGCCACGTTTGTTCATGGTCCGGCATGAATACATTAGACACGATACATAAAGATATTGACATACTCAAATTACCTATTGGGCCTGCCAATTTTTACTTGAAAATCTCCCTAATGTTCTTAAAAACCCAACATATAAAAGTGTCACGTCTCCATTAGACACAATGTTCCCCACTCGAAACATGTTTCAGCCAGAACCCGTTCTAACCGAAAACCCGTTTTAACCCGACCCGTTACGACCCAATACGTTAGACAATACGTAAAGATATCGATAGGCTTAAATTACATGTTAGACCCGTCAACTTTTACTTCAGAATCTCCCTTAAGTTCTTATAAACCTATCTTATAAAAACCTCGCATCTTCATCAGACACAATGTTATGACACAAGGCCCGTTCGGACCAAAACGCGTACCGACCCCAAAACTGTTTCGGCACGAGTAGAATAGACACAATGTGTAGTCGTGTAGGCCCGACTTACCTATTGGGCCCGCCGATATTTACTTCAAAATCTGTCTAAAGCTGTTAAAAACCTAGCATATAAAAGTATCGCATCTTCATTTGACTCAATAACCAAGCTGACGGCGGGCCGCCTCTGTAGTCATAACCCTAGAAGGATTCCGGCAATATGGTCAGTTTCCGACCACACTGTTCACTTTTATCTCCGTCTCTCATATACATTCTCTTTCATTTTTATTTAGTTTAATTATTATTAACAAAATAATACTCTATTGCTTAGACATTTAAGAGAAGAAACGGTGGACGCAACAAGCATGGTCGTGGCCACGTGAAGTTTGTTCGCTGCTCCAATTGCGGCAAATGTTGCCCCAAGGTTTTATTTTGCTTTTAGTTTTTCTTTAATTATTATTATGCATTAATCAGTTCATTTTTTTTATTTTGTTTTATATTTATTTGATACTTTAGGATCAAGTGTTTTTAGATTCTGTGTATTGTCTTTACTCATGTCAATTTTTGTTAAAAACTATATATTTTTTTTAGTTTGAAATTTTTAGTTAAACGAGAACAATCACTGCTTGAAACATTAGATAAAGAATGATTATAAACGGAAGTTGAAAATTATGAATTGAACCTTTAGAAGGATAGAAGCTGAAACCTAATCCAACAAGTCACCTCATTGGTCGCTTCTCTTGTGAGATTCTGATTGTGAAGCATTGACACTAATGTTTTGTAATTGCCGTTGTCAAACCATGATTCTACAATTTTTACTATTTTCTTTCTACGTGTTTAATTCATCCTAATCGGCCTTTGTTTGTAATCATGCTTTTGGCTTTAAGTTTCAATATCATGGTATTGGCCTATATGGTAATAACCTTGTTACTTGCCTATTTGGTAATAACCATGTTAGGTTTTAAAAATGATATTACCGTTTTAGGCTTAAAAAGAGCTGACCGGTTTGTCTTCCAATTGTAAACGCCTCTTTTTTTTGGGTCAGGGTAATTAAACAAAAAATCTTTTTGCTTAGGCACAGATTTTGGTGTTTTTTTTCCTATTCCGAATCCGAAATTTTAAATTTGGATGTTGAAATCAGCTATCTAAAATCTTTGGATATCCGAATTTGAACATCCCAATTGTGATAACATTTAGTAGCACTTGGTAGAAAAGAGTTTTATCAAGGATTCTGTTTTTAATTTTTTGTCAATGGAAAAGCATTTATATTTTGTTTTCAGCAAGTTCGGAGCCTGTTTTTATCGTTAGAAGTTTTTATATTTATGGTTTATGTAAACAACTTTACTAAATTCTCTCATTACATAAAGGTGTTTGACTAACATTCAAACCTTTTTATTGTTGACATCAGGACAAGGCTATCAAGAGATTCCTTGTGAGGAACATAGTGGAACAAGCTGCGGTTAGGGATGTTCAAGAAGCATGTGCTTTTGATCGTAAGTCTTGTAGTTATTCACTATACCACTTAATCTTTGTTTAGACGCCAATATGAATCTAATTAATGTTTTAATCTATTATTATAGAATACACCCTCCCCAAATTGTACTTGAAGATTCAACACTGTGTTTCCTGTGCAATTCACTCTAAAGTGGTCCGTGTCCGCTCACGGACCGAAAGGAGGAACCGTGAGCCTCCAAAGCGATTCTCTCGCCCAAGGGTATTTATATTATACTTAATATTTTTTTTTTATTTCTAATATGATTTCCAGTTTTGTGGTTATTGAAATGTGCATCTTTTCTTATTGTTGTAGGATGATGGTCCTAAACCTGGTCAAGGGGCCCGACCTGGTGGAGGTGCTGGACCAGCACCTGTGCGCACTTAAAGTCTTTGTCTGCCGCTAGATTGTTAAGGGTTCCTATTCGAGTATGTTTTGGTGATGATTGTGTTCTATTTAGTTGTCTAGGCTTCTATTGTTTCTTTGTTGCCAGTTACTCGATCTTTTAAGCCATTATTCATAAGGTTTTTTTGTGAAATGATTGCTTTTTGCTTAAGTCTTTGAAATTGCATAGACCAAATTTTGGTTTTAATGTAGCTAGTAGTTTATATAATTGAACGTTAACATGATATGACTTGAGGAAAATGATTATTTTTGTAATCTTGTTATGTTAGAGTTGGTTCTATGGCATCCTTTTTGCTGGATCATTTTTATTTTAATTTTAGTTTAAGAATGATATGATATACTTGGTTTGTTAACATTGTTACAATCAAGTCTGAAGGTTATCGTGTCTTTCTTTAAACGACCGTGACGTTTTAATACAGAGAAGACAACTAGAAAAATGCTAGCAAAGTCTATACACGTTATAAGATGAAAAGAAAAAAGAAATAGTAAAGGAAGGAAATCCAAACTTTATTCGTAGTGAGGTGCAAAAAAAAGGGTGGTTTGGTCAACAATCTTAAAACCGGGTGAGTCGGTTAGGAACAGGTTTCGGGTATACTTGGGTATTTAATCGGTTTTTTCGGGTTTTGTTTAGGTTTTGGGAAGGGTCGGTTTGACCGGGTATTTCCGGTTCCGAGCAAAAATCTAATACCAGGCCCGGGTCGGGCAGGGACCGGTAGACGTGCACAAATCGGGTACAGTTGGAAAACCCGAACCGGTTCGGAACCGGTTTTTTTCACACCGGGTAGGAAATGGCACCAGTTCCAGTCAAGAACCGGTTCGGTTCCCGACCCGAACCGATGCCCCGAAATGCTAACTTTTAGGAACCGGGTTGGGTAGGAACCGAGACCGGTTATTACGTAAAAACCGGTTCCACCGCTTTTTTTTGAAATTCAAATAATCTAGCCGTTAGAAACCGGTTCCAACGGCAATATAGCCGTTTTTGACCGTTGGAACCGGTTTTTTTTTACTATAATTAGGTTATTTTCATTCTATAAATAGCAAGGTATGGATGTGTACTTGTTAAACCACTTCCAAAACTATAAAACACACTCCAAAACACAATTAAGCTTAAACTGACAACAAATGGCAACTAATGACGACGTTGTTATGGTGATCGAAACAACAAGATGCCCCGATGTTTGGGTTCATTACGATTTGTGTCTCATGACCGACTCACAAGAGATGGCTCGTTGCAAATATTGCTCGAAGTTTCTTAAAGCAGGGTCCAACTCGACATTACGAAAACATACGAATAAGTATTGTCGAGAGAAAAGAAGTTTGGATGCTAAAAAAGTGGAAGTGGGAGAGTCGTCCGGCTCTACAACCCAAGCATCTACCACCGGTGACAACGCTTAATCGTTGTAGAACGCCGGATTAAAACGACGGACTTTGTTTTTTTAGTTTTAGTTGTTATGTTTAGTATCGTTTATGTTTTAATAATGTTTGTAATAGTTATTGTTTAAATAAATAAAATGTTCGTCGTTATTTTATTTAATCATGAATAACAAAAGTAGTTATAATTAAACAAATCAAAACTAAATATTAGTTGAACTTGTTACAAATAATTTTACTAAAACAAATAAAAAACACAAATTACAACTCTTCTTCGTCTTCACCATCGTCTTCATTCTCGTCTTCGTTGTCGGAAGAAACCCCGTCCTGCGCCTCCTCATCATGAATAGGACGCTCTATTGGTATTTCGTCTTCAAAGTTCGCCTTGTGTTGTACACGATCCACTGCATTTAAATGGTCCTTTAGGCAAATGCAAACCTCTAGAGACTCGGGAGTTAATTTTGTTCTTCGCATAGATAACACCCTCCCACTAAGAGAAAAAACCGATTCGGAAGCAACCGTTGAGGCTTGTACAGCAAGCAAATCATGAGCCATGGCGGATAGAATGGGAAATTCGTTTTGTTTTCCTTTCCACCAAGCCAACAAATCAATAGAGCGAATTTCGTCGAACGTTGCGCCCTCAACATAGTTTGCTCCACTATATCAACCAAGTTCGCTAGTTGGTGTGTTTCCTCTTTGCCTCTTAGATGCCGATTCACGGACCGCATTCATCAAGTTTATAAGTGGGTCATTGCACGGCCTACTAGTTGTTTTTTTTTTCACAAAAGACGATCTCGTGCTTGGACCATACATTTGAAAATAATGGTCATAAAGGTCTTGAAGGTTTTTGTTGAACTTTTTCTTCGCTTCCGTCGACAACTTCGGGTCGATCTCGTGCATACCCAAGTTGTCGAATATTTCCTCAATCGTTGTCTCAACCCTATGAACATTCCAATAGGGGTTTAATGCGGCGGCACAAGTAAAGACCGGCGGTATGTTTTCAAAATATTTTAAGAACTTTTCCTTAATCACCGCAACAATATTCTTGAAGATTTTGTTCTTCTGCGCAAAGTTTTTAAAAGTGCAAGACACGTGGTACAATTCTTGCAAAACCCAACAACTAGTAGGATAATAGACTCCCGATAACTTTGTTGTTGAGTTTTTGAACACGTCAAGATACTCCAACAAAAAACCGACATTCACCCAAACACTTTCCGGAAGCATATCGGCCTCGCGTTCATCAACAAGATTGTTATGAAAAGATTGTAAAGTTTGGCGTTGGGCAAAAGCACACTTTAGCATATGACAAGTTGAGTTCCAACGGGTTGGAACGTCCCAATTCGGCCCCAAATACTTTCTTTCAACCGACTTGCAATAGTTCTTATATTCAAGATGTCTTCTTTTACCACTTTTGAAGACATCTTGTAACATAAGTCTAAAGAATTTTAAATCGTCACAAATGTTTTCATTGTCGAGACCTTTTTGAACAACCAAGTTGATGATATGTGCAACACATCGAACATGAAAAAAATCCCCGAAACAAGGTGGTGAATATTTAATGATAAATTTTTCGGCCGCCTTAGTATTGTTTGAAGCGTTGTCAAACGAAATTAAAAATATTTTATTTCTCAAGTTGTAAGTCGTTATAACTTCATCAAATAATTCAAACAATTTTTTGGCGGTATGTGGGAACGGGAAGTTTTCAAAAACGATGGTGCGTTTCATCAATTGCCATGTCACCGGATCAACCCAATGAGCGGTGACACATATGTATGATTCGGGCAACCCATGTGGTGCCGACCAAACATCAGTAGTTAAACTAACCATGGCTTGTAAAGAATGAAAAGACTCGATTAACTCTTTTTTAGCACACTCCCACAACTTGATACAATTACGTCTTAAGGTAGTACGACTTACATGTGTGTATCGCGGTTGTAGAGTTTCTCGAATCAACGACGTCAAATCTAGGTCATCAAAGTGGTTAAACGGCAAACCTCCTTGAATAACGAACTTTGCCATTCTATCTTGAACTTGAGTCGTGTTGTAACGAAATAGTGTACCATCTTTACCCAAGTCAATTTGATCGGTCGCGCCAATCCCTTTCAACGCCTTGCAATATGGCTTCTCGATGTGCTTTCTCAAAGTCGAATTGGAATCGTGCTTTAATTGTGTTCCACATAGTTTGCAACAAGCCTTTTGATAACCTTCGGCATTCACAACCAAATCCCAATTCTTCCATATGTCTTGGTTGCGGTCATGGGTGACGACCGCAAGAACATTTGGGTCCTCCATAGGACGAACGTGTTCAATAAAAACACTCTTCTTAGCCTTCTTGTTAGTTTTTTTGATGGGTGCCATAATAATATTTAGTTGGATGGTCGGGTTTGCAAGAGGAGAAGTATTTTAGTATGTTTTTGAGTTTGGTGGTGAAACAAGTAATGAAAAACAACTTATATATAGGTTTTGGGCTACAAGAACAGGTTCCAACGGCTATATTACCGTTGGAACCGGTTACAACGGCTATTTTGTGTCTCAAACACCGGTTCCAACGGCTATATTACCGTTGTAACCGGTTACAACGGCTAGTTTGTGTCTCAAAAACCGGTTCCAACGGCTATATTACCGTTGGAACCGGTTCCAACGGCTAGTTTGACATGTGTTTGACCTTTTGAAAAAAAACCCACCGGAACCGGTTTTTTTGGGTAGGAACCGAACCGGGTACAATTAGGAACCAGGTAGGAACCGCTTGGGAAATACAAATAGGGGAACCGGGTATGATTTTCGGGTACAAAAATACCCAGACCGGGTATTTGGTCCATCGGGTAGGAACTGGAACCAGTTCCGGGTCGGTTCCACCGGTTTGGTTCCAGAACCGGTTTTTTTGTGCACGTCTGGGGACCGATTCTGTGTCGGGTACACTGGGTCAGGTCCATAATTGGGTATTTGGTGCATCTCTAGAGAGAAGCGTGCATTATTTTCATAAACCGAACCAATTTCAAATTGCCTTGGACAAATTACTACTGGAAACTGAAAAATAAATGACCTACATCTTCTTCAGTCCCACCATAAAAAAACATTTTAAAAATTAATTGCCACATATCTTTGAGCAAGTATCCTAACAAGCAAGATCCGATTTTTAAGCACACTTCAAAGAAAACTTATACGAACCTAGTGCTAGAGTTGGGTCATGCTCGGTCAGCTGGATCAAAGCAGGCCCAATTGAAGCTGAATGGAGGGAAAATGTTTGAAATTGTACGAGATGGAGGTTAACCACGATGTTAGGAGTGGGAGGTTTCATCCATAACTGTTCCCACCTTAGTTTAGTTTAAGTATTTGTTTTTCTGCATTTTGTTTGATATCGATGTTTATGTTAATTAAAATTAGGGTTTTCTAAACCTTGTAAACTGGAGATCACCCATCTCGAATCGAGCCCCTATCTTATTTCCAGTCAAGTTCTTAACTTTTAGGTTCTATCATTTGGTTCCATTGCCAGGAAACACACATCAATCTTTGCTCCTCCAAATCCAACCGTCAATTCCCATCTCCACAATTAATATCTGAAACGCAATGGCACCTCAAACCCGAAATAATTCAGAACCGATCCCTGACCCCGTGGTTGTGGCTGTCCAATTGGCATCCATTGCAGCCTCCATGGAATCCCTGCAAAATGAAGTTATAACTCTTAAAGTATGTGACAAGAAGGGGAAATCAGGCGAGGTCCTAGCAGATTTGATGATGAAGATTCGTTGGGACGCAGCCATCGTCATTACCGTCCCTATAACAAGATCGATTTTCCTTCCTTCAGCGATGGGGACCCGAGAGGGTGGATTTTAAAAGCCGAGAAGTACTTTCGGTACTACAATATTCCTGAAGATGAAAAAGTAGATGTTGCAGCTATGCATTTGGAGGGTGATGCTCTAGATTTCTACTCCTGGCTTGCCGCTGATCAAGATATCGACCTCTGGGATGAACTGGTTCGAGCTCTTCAAAAGAATTTTAGGCCTGCGGAGTTCCAAAACCCGGACGAGCATTTATGTAGCATCAAACAAACTGGAACTGTGCGGGAATACCGACAGGAATTTGCCAAACGTTCATCGTGCATGAGTAACTGGCCCGAACACTGCCTCTTAGCTGTGTGCCTGAACGGCCTCAAGGAAGATCTCATGATCCGATGTCTGAATTCATAAACTAAGAACTGTTTACAAAGCTATGAGTCTAGCTCTTGAGTTTGAATCTAGGGTTAGTCATACCAAAACTGGGAAAGTCCCAAATTCTTCTTCTTCTACGGTCAAGACAGAACCGACCACAGCTGCCTCTAGCACTCTAATCCCGCGGCTGTAACCCAGAAACCAGCATAAGTTCTTTTCACCGATCCGAAAAAACAGGTTCGGTATGTTCGGGGAGAATGCTATCGGTGTGGGGATAAATATAACACCGGACACCGTTGTAAAACAGGGACCTTTAAACTTCCGGAGATAACTGACGCGGGGGATAGAGTTAGAAGTAAACAAGCAGAATTGTAATGATGAAATGGCAAAAAGCAGCCTTCACGCGTGTCACACCCCAAACTACGGCCTAGGAGTGTGATTCTTATGTTGGTACCACAAATGTAATTAAATCAGAGTTACGTTATTTAGCGGAAGACTTTATAACTTGTGTGTTTAAAGTGTAATATTACAAAAGACGGGATTATAAAATACCTGTTTAAGTTATAACAAAAAGTATTACTTGTTTCTAGTTACAAACCACCATTTTAGTATGTTAAGTTTATACAAAACAAATCCGAGCCATCGGATATATAAATAGCACTTCGACACTCCAAGCGCTAATTTCGGTCACCTGCAAAATGTAAGAAAATACGTCAGCAACGAATGCTGGTGAATATGCTGACGCTAAAATATTTTCTTTTACTTTATTACCCCTCGAGACTACGTCTGCCTCGGCCCATCGTGGCTTAGGAATAACAAAGTTAAAACAACACATTTATAAATTCGAGTATCTACACTAGGTCAGCTCAGCAAACACCGCAGCGTTCAACTTAGTTAAGTACCCGTATGTATACACATGGTCGTGCTTCCTGCAGGAAAGCGTACTACGACCAGGCGTGGTGCGATGTGCCCACCGCGTACTACCACATATGTAAGGATCTAGACAAACGTATACTACAGCCTGAGGGCTAGGCTTATACTCTTATTTATAACGGTTTTAGGAACACGTAGTCCCTTGTAAATAATTTTCATATAACACGTTTGACTCGTTTAAAATCAGTTTTAAAAGTTTGGGGGCGTATTCACTTTTCACTATGGGATCGGCTTCAAACACCGTCCGAGGGTCTTTCCCTTGCTATCTCGCATCTATAGTACGAGTATAACCATTTGTTAGTCGGATATACAATCCGGCTTAAGACCTTTAGTCTTATTTTATAAACTTTACCTCGATGAACCTTTAGTTCAAAATCTCTTTTACTTTAAAACCTTTAGTTAAAAAGTAATTTATAAAACTTTATTTTATTTATAAAACCCGACGTCTCTTTTTCTCTAAGAAACGTATTCTTTTTCTTTTGTTATTTAAGAATAGTTATTTATTTTATTAAATAATATTTTCATAACAAAGAAGAATATATACTTACACACATATATATTTATCAATATTCAATACCTTATATTTTGTTCATTTCTTTGTTATGTTTTCTTTTCTTTTATCGTGGTATCGAGTATAAACTCGACTTAAGGTTTAAGCCTTTATAATATTTTATTATATTCATTTGGTCATTATGCCTACCTTTGTTTGGCTTTATAAACCCTAACGATTTGAGCAGCACTCCAACGCCACTTGATCTCCTTTGACTTCTTTATCAACGTCCCTTCTTGTCGCCAAACGATAACACCAATCTTTAACACTCGTTGGCACGCTTCTCGAGACTTATCGCCATGATAACAAACGCCTTCTTGGTTGTATGTGGGTGGAGGGTGGCACGAACTTCCAGGAAACGTTGGCACACAAAACGAGGAATCGTGGCACGTTTATCGAGGCAGATCGAGGGTGTGATTATGGGATTGTAGAGAGATGTTAGAGAGAAGTGAGAGAGCAGGTTTTTGATGTGAAAATATGAAATCCTGGACCTGCTATTTATAGACATTTTCTGGGATCCCATCGCGCTACGCGACGGCCTCCTGGGCACCCGTCGCGTATCGCGACTTAGCCCTGGCCAGTCACAACGTAGGTATGCCACGTGTCGCCACGTGGCAGACTGTGTGCCACGTGTTGACACGTGGCCGACGACGTGCCACGTGTGGCCACGTGTCGGGACACGTGGCGACCGGTGTGCCACGTGTGGACACGTGGCAGGCCATGCGTCTCGCCGTCAGTCACCCCTTCGTGGTACGCGATGGGTCTCTCTTCTGATCTATCGCGTAGCGCGATGGGTCAGGAAAACACAATTTTCAGTTTTAACCCTCAAGTTTGGATTTTGGCAAATTTATTCCCTTAACTTTGTCTTTTTGATATTTTGAACTCGAATTTTACACGATGTTACATCCTCCCCACGTTGAAATAAATCTCGTCCTCGAGATTGCTTCATTGAAATAGATGGGGATATTTCTTTCTCATTTTCGATTCGAGTTCCCATGTATACTCGGGCCCTCTTCGTGAGTCCCATTTGACTTTTACAATTTTCAATGTTTGTCTTTTTAATTTCTTTGTTTTCGAATCTTCTATTTGAATTGGACGTTCTATGAATTTTAGATTTTCATTTATTTCGATGTCTTTTAATGGCATAGCTAAAGATTCATCAGTTAAACATTTAAGCAGATTCGAAATATGGAATACATCGTGTATCCCTTGCATTTCCCCTGGCAGTCGCAAACGATATGCAACAGTGCCGATTCGTTCAATTACCTCAAAGGGTCCAACGAATCGAGGACTTAATTTTCCTTTCTTACCAAAGGGAACAACGCCTCTCCAAGGCGAGACTTTCAAAAGAACTTTATCACCAACTTTGAATTCCAACGGCTTACGACGGATATCGGCGTAACTCTTTTGG
This sequence comes from Bidens hawaiensis, assembly GCF_021521415.1. Classification (NCBI taxonomy): domain Eukaryota; kingdom Viridiplantae; phylum Streptophyta; class Magnoliopsida; order Asterales; family Asteraceae; genus Bidens; species Bidens hawaiensis. The sequence goes on from NW_027498184.1 coordinate 92,683, forward strand.
CGATCACGTGTCGTCTTAAGTCGTTCTCGGATTTGGAGAATCTTGTCGGTGGTTTCTTGGACTATCTCGGTTCCAGATAATTGATTGTCTCCTGTTTCAGACCAATACACGGGCGTTCTACATTTTTGACCATATAACGCCTCAAATGGTGCGGCTTGAATACTTGTGTGATAGCTATTATTATACGAGAATTCTATTAGGGGTAAGTGGTCATCCCAACTTCCACCTAAATCAATCACACAAGATCGGAGCATGTCTTCCAATGTTTGAATCGTCTTTTCGCTTTGCCCATCAGTTTGCGGATGATAGGCGGTGCTAAGGTTAAGCTTTGTGCCTAAGGCTTGTTGGAGGCTTTTCCAAAAATGAGATGTGAAACGACTATCTCGATCAGAAATTATAGACAGCGGTACTCCATGCAAAGCAACGATGTTGTTCACATAAATACGCGATAGTCTATCCATTGAATATGATTCATTGATGGGCATAAAGTGTGCGGATTTTGTCAATCGATCTACAATGACCCAGATTGCATTATGTTGTCGAGCCGTTTTAGGGAGTTTGGTAATGAAATCCATAGTGATTAACTCCCACTTCCATACGGGAAGTTCGGGTTGTTGGAGCAATCCTGAAGGCTTTTGGTGTTCAGCCTTGACTTTCAAACATGTTAAACATTTCGCAACATGCGAAGAAACATCCCTTTTCATCCCATTCCACCAGTAGTTCGATTTGAGATTATGATACATTTTGTCACTATCGGGGTGCATCATGTACTTGGACTTATGGGCTTCGTTCAAAATTTTCTCACGAAAGTCCCCAACGATTGGTACCCAAATCCTATTTCCGAGTCTAAGGATACCATCGTCACCCTTGACTAACGTGTCAATGGTGCCGTTACTTTTTTCGTCGGAGATTTGGTTTTCATTGATCGCTTGAATTTGAGCAGATTTGATTTGTTAGAGGAGATCAACTTGGAGTTCTAGACGCAATGCTCAGACTCTTTTGGGCTTCTCATGTTCCTTGCGACTTAAGGCATCAGCCACGACGTTGGCTTTGCCTTCATGGTAAACAATCTCGCAGTCGTAATCATTGAGAGTTTCCATCCATCGCCGTTGGCGCATGTTAATCTCTTTTTGTTCAAAGATATGTTTTAAGCTTTTATGATAAGTGTACATGGTAAATCTTACTCCGTAGAGATAGTGCCTCCATATCTTAAGTGCAAAAACTATGGCACCTAACTCTAGATCGTGAGTCGTATAGTTTTTTTTCGTGTACTTTGAGTTGACAAGAGGCGTAAGCGATTAATTTCTTACGTTGCATTAGTACACATCCCAAGCCGGAGTGAGATGCGTCACTAAATACCACAAAGTACTCAGTACCATCTGGCAAGGCCAGTATAGGTGCTTGGGTGAGCTTTTGTTTGAGTATATCGAACGCCTCTTGTTGCTTTGTTCCCCATTCATATTTGATGTTCTTGCGAGTTAAGGAGGTTAGGAGAACATCGATTCGGGAAAAGTTTTCTATGAACCTACGGTAATAGCCGGCCAAACCTAAGAAACTTCGAATCTCGGTTAGCGATTTTGGGATCTCCCACTTAGAGATAGCTTCAATCTTAGCGGGATCGACTTGAATACCGTTGACATTGATGATGTGACCAAGAAATTGTACTTCATGCAACCAGAACTCGCATTTGAGAATTTAGCATACAACTTCTCGGTTCTAAGAATTTCATGCAAAGTTCGAAGATGGACTTCATGATCAGCCTTTGACTTAGAATAGATAAGTATGTCGTCAATGAATATGATAACAAATTTATCCAAGTAAGGCTTGCAAATACGATTCATCATGTCCATGAATGCAGCTGGTGCATTAGTAAGTCCAAACGGCATGACCGTGAACTCATAATGTCCATACCTTGTTCGAAAAGCGGTCTTTGGGATATCCTCGGATTGGACTTTGAGTTGGTGATAGCCGGAACGAAGATCGATTTTGAAAAGAAGCTAGCACCATGAAGTTGGTAAAAAAGATCATAGATTCGAGGGAGTGGATAACGATTTTTGATTGTGACTTTGTTTAAAGCACGATAATCGATACACATACGCATAGATCCATCCTTATTTTTGACGAATAAGATTGGTGCTCCCCATGGTGACGAACTCGGTCGAATAAAGCCTTTCTCCAGAAGCTCATCGAGTTGTTTCTTTAACTCCTTCATCTCGGTTGGCGCTAAGCGATACGGCGCTTTGGCGATCGGAGCGGTACCGGGAATAAGATCGATCCTAAACTCTACTTCACGATCGGGATGAATTCCAGGAAGTTCATAGAGAAAGACATCAGAAATTTCAGAAACTATAGGGACGTCTTTGATTTCTTTTGGTTTGGATTCTTCAGTGACGTAGGCCATGAATGCTAGGCATCCTTGATTCAAACATTTGTTAGCCCTAATCATGGAAATTATGCTAACTTGGCCAGCGTCTTTGTCCCCTTAAATTCGAATCGTTCATTTATCGGGGGCTTGAAGTTCAATGGTTTTGCTATTGCAGATGATACGGGCATGGTTATCAGATAACCAATCCATACCAAGTACAATATCATAACCAGCAAGTGCCATGGGTAAAAGTTGAATAGGCAGAATATAACCAGCTAAGTGAATTTTTCTGTTTTCAAGGGCTTCAGAGATCTTAACGAGTTCGCCACTAGCAGTCTCGATGCTTAGAGTTTTATTTAACTTTGTTAAAGGTTCGTTTAATAGACTACAAAAGCTATAATCTATAAAACTTAGATTGGCACCCGAATTGAATAAAAGTCTAGCATAGGTGTCGTTGACTAGAAACGTACCGGTAATGGTTTCTGGCATATCAGCGGCCTTCTTTGTGTCGAGTACAAAGACTCTCGCGTTTCCCTTCTTGTTCTGGCCACTTCCACCCGCACCACCAGTCGCGGGTTTGTTCTTTGGGCACTCGAAACTAAGATGGCTCATCTCTTTGCAATTGTAGCATGTCATCTTTTTCTTCTAACAATCAGCTATAGCATGGCCCGTACGATTGCATGACTCACAAACTTTAGGAGGCGGAGTGAAGTTACATCGACCCTTGTGATACCTTTTACATGTTTTGCATGGCGTAGCATTTGAATTGAATCGGTTTTGGTGTTGGTTTACGCCTTTGCCTTTGTAGTTGGCGCTTTCTCCAGTTCTCCCTTGAACAGTTGTTGTTGTAACCTTCTTATCTTCTTCTTTGTTGCGGACCATACCGCCCATCAGATAACCAGCTAATTCCATTGCTGAATCAGCGGTTTGAGGTAAATGTGACCTCACCATATCCGGATTTCCAGCTGCAGTCCCCAAATGTATCGGGTAACTTTGCTGTATTCAGGATTCACTAGCTGGGGAACCAGACGACAATATTCGTGAAACTTGGTGTTGTATTCACGAAGGTTTGTCCCTACGACCTTATGATTGAGAAATTTAGTTTGGATTTGGTCGGTTTCATGCATGGGACAAAACTTTCCCATCAACATTGCCTTGAACTCATCCCAAGTCAGATTATACATCACCTCTCTTCCTTTACTCATAATCATTTTTCCATCACTCGAGCGCCTCTCCTTTGAACATGAGCGCAGAATATTGGATTTTCTCTTCATTGGAATACTTGCTCGATATTACAATTGTTTCCATTTCCCCAAGCCACCTTACAGTTGTGATGGCTCCTTTATCACCATGGAACTCCTTCAGTCCATAGTATTTGAAATCCTTGAACGAACACCCACTGATCTTGATTTTCTTAAATTTTTGTCTAACACTTCCATCAGCATTCGATTTGTGAACGCTTTCTTCGATATGAGACGGATTCAGACGAGATTTTACGGATTTTCGGGAAGGATTAACGGAATGAGAATGTTTTGAGTTTTTCGATTGAGACCTAGCCATAGACTCTTCTCTAACCGCATCCTTAATCATCTTTTGTATTTGGATCATATATCTATCGGGGATCGGTTCATCTTGTTTATTCTCGGGGTCTTTCCCCTTGTCTTTTATTTCTTTCTCTTTTCGTGCATTCTCGTTGTTATTACTTTGTTCAGACATTTTTCTTTTAATATATCTGAAATTTTAACAATGTTTCCATTAAACATATATTTTATTACACGTTTATAAATATATATATCACAAAAGGATATATATATATATATATATATATATATATATTACAATACATACACACATATATATATCATTTGATATATATATATATATATATATATATATATATATGGATCATCCAATCTTTATTTCTAGAACGTTTCAACGTTCTTGTTACACACATAGTTCACATAGCATACAAAATTATATTATACACACAAATTCACATTGCATTCTTTTCCACCATCTTCAATCTTTCATGAACTTCTTTACCACCTTCGTTAATTTGTTGCACTTAAGAAGAAGTGTCTTTCCTATTTTCTTCTTTTTCTCTCCTTCGATGGCCTATCTTCTTCCTCCAATCATCTGTTTCGTGTAGACAGCGGTCCAAGTGTTCTTCATACGACTGTGGAACTTCGTTGGGGTATCCATATTGTGGAGGTGGGTCGCGGTAACCCAATGTCACTATTTCATAGTGATTTCTTGGTTATGGATACGGAACTTCAGTCATGTCGGATGAAAGGTAAAAGAAAGTTTTAGCAGCTTGGTTTTGTTCTCGAATCTCATCAGCTTGTTCTTCTTCTGTTGGGATCACGCCTTGGAACGGTGGAAAACTTAATGAAGCTTCGTTCTTAAGTTTCTCGAGATATTGGACATATGGATCAACAGAACCGTACCTTGGGTTTTGGGAAGTGAGTGATCCATCCATTGATGTTGATATCTCATTGGGATTATCGGGATGCTCTTCTTCTGGTTCAGACTCTTCCTCAGGATCCTCCCCTTCTTCGGGGTCTTCCTCTTCCTCCACGGGTTCTTCCTCTTCTTCAGGTTCTTCCCTTTCCATATGCTGAGTGGTCTCATTGTTTATCGGGGGCATCTGGAAACTTTCATAGGGCATCATTACCATTCTAGGTTTGCGGGACGGCCCTCCATTATTGTTGGGTTGAGAGTTGATGATGGTCTGTTAATTTGTATATGTTTTAGTTCGTTTATTGTTTAGTTTAAACTGTTTATTCTAGAACTATCGATACTTCATACGTGTATTATTGGATTTCAGGTTACAGGCGTTAAAGTACTCAATATGGACCTGTTGTGACATAGAATGAAGACCCGGGATGTCCAGCACGCAAAACGATGAAATGATTGAAGATTGCTGTAACAGGGTCCCATCGCGATACGCAATGGGCTTGCTGAGGTCCCCATCGCGTACCGCGATGGGTGATAATTAAAAGTTGACTTTGGTCAATCTCGGTATGCGATAGGCCATAGAAAAGCCCTTCACGTACCGCGACGGGAGGTGCAGACGGGATTTTTTAGTTTATATCATCTTTTTCATGAGAAAAAACGCTAACTCCGTTTTTAACGACCAAGAGGCAATTCCAGCAGTTCAAGAAGGCGATTTCCACTATCCTAGCTCATGTCAAGACCCTACATATGATTCATATCATCCATATCGAAGATTCAATGATGTCTAGGCTTGGCTAATCTCCTAGAATCGCACCCGGGATGTATAGTTTGTAACCTTTTACAGTTTTTCTCATGTGATTAAGAATACTATTGTGTTATTATTGATGATTGATATATGATTATTGATGTTTGGTATTTTTGAGTGTTCGGTCGGTTTAGGTTTACGTTGGTCTGAACGATCTGTTACCAGTTGCTAGATAATTAATCATGTAACTGTTTGCTTAGATTGAATACGATAAAACGTACAATTACCCTTAACTGAGTCACACTGGCAAGGACTGTTTGATAACCAGTGCCGTGTGTAAAGTAATTGTTGATGTCTAAGGTTTTGTCTGATTGATCAGTTTTCAGTTAATCGTTAATAATTAATCTGTTAGGTTGCATGAGACACTGTTGGTTGCTTACTTGAAAACCCGGGTGTGATTTGCTTTGTTAACTGCTTACAACTCGTTATTTGTTCCTTGCTTAGTTCTCCACTTTTACTAAAATTGCTTGTGTGATCAGCACTAAAATTCAGTTACTTCATAATTAGAAATCTGTTACACGAATACATTGACCACATACTCCTTGTGATATGATACCCTACTTGCTCTAACTATTTAGAATAATTAGGTTTTTGATTGACTCAAACGACGGTCATCAAAATGGCGCCGCTGCGGGGGAGTTAGTGCGCTTTTTGTTTTTCGTGTTATTTGATTTTCGTGTTTAATTTAATTTTCATTTTCTAGTTTAAATTTTATTTTTCCTTATTTTATTTGTATTTTTCATTTTACGTGGGTTGTGTTAGTTGTGTAGATTACAGGTTTATGCAAGATCGGGCCGACAGTCTCCGTTAATTTACGAGCCCACAAATCGAGAGGTTAGCTCGGCAGAACCGAGTACAAAACAGAAATTCTGAGATGGAAAACCAAAACCAAAACCAGAACCAAAACGAAAACCAGAACCAAAACCAAGACCCAATCCCACGAAATAACCAGTTTCACCCAGATAACATACTTCCACCACTCAATTTCAATAACCAAAACGAGCAAAATGACCAAAACGCCCAAAATAACTCAGCTCGTGCATCCAGAACCCAAAATCAAAACCGAAACCTTAACCAAAACTTAAACCTCAAATTTGATCAATCCGGATCATCCGCTCCAATTAATAACCCCAACCGCCGAGTTCGGATAAATATTGATGATGTTCGATCGAGTGTTCCGACTGAAGATGAGGATGAGGGTGAAGATAATAATGGAAACGAAGATTTTCGGTAGCTGATGATGAGGTAGATCGATGGGTTAGAAGGAATCGAGTAGTTGAGCCCGAGAACGAGGTTGGTGAACCGTAGATTGAGGGTGATAATAATTATGAAGATGAGGTGGAGGAGCCTGTTAATCGAAGACGGGCTGAAGCAGAAAACAGAAACGAGAGAGGTCGAGAAAGGGTAAATCGGGCGGAACGGCCCGAAAGAGTTCGTGGTATTCCGGTTAACCGGGGCGGTATGGGAAACCCCGGGGGCAGAGGAGAAATTACATAGCCCCGGCACATGGTGTTAACAGTCGGTTCAGACCGGCTATCTCAGACGGAGCATCCCCGTTGATTCCACAGGAACGAGTGCAGGGACAGAAAATTTCAAGTCCCGTCCATCCTACATCAACTTCGTTCCTCATTTTAATGGGATGGCTTCGGAAGACCCGTATTCACACTTAACTGATTTTTCGGCTATTTGCGGGTCTATTGGTGACGGTACGTTTGATCAAGATGAAGTCCGGTTGCGGTTATTCAAAATTTTCCTAAAAGACAAAGCGAAGCTGTGGTTTAACTCGCTACCGACGCACAGTATCAGAAACTGGGCCGAGATGCAACAAGTTTTTCTAAATGAGTTTTATTCACAGTCGAAGACTACTGATGCCCGTTCCAACATTCGTCACTTTTCACAGTTACCTGGTGAGTTATTTCATGAAGCCTTTACCAGATATAAAGACATGATCAGAAAATGCCCACATCACCAGATCGAACTGTGAAACTGGTAAAGTGTTTCGTTGATGGTTTGACATACGAGGAACGAAAGCATCTTAAGGCCTCGTGTAATGGTCAGTTGTTGAATCAGCCTGAGGAAGATGATTAGGAACTTTTAGAGTTTATGTGTGAAGATTCCAAGGCAGAAGCAGCAGCTGAAAGACGAAGACGTGGTAATTCATCAAAATCCGTTAAGTCAGTCGCGAGTGAGTCCGCGAGAATTACTGAGTTGGAACGTGAACTGGCTGAGTTGAAAAAGGGTAAGAAGAAAGAGGTCGGGAAAGTTGGTGTTAAATTCCCGGTTTGCGAAGATTGTGGTGAACTCGGGGGCATAAGGCAGAAAATTGCCCCGAGTTTTATGATGACGAGGAAGATGATACCGAGGAAATCAGCTATGCTTACGGGGATTCCAAAGGCCAAGGGTTCAATTCAAACACATATCACTCGGGCCTGAGGAACCACCCGAATTTTCGTTATGGGAACGCGTCTTCTCAGTTGAACCCGAACTTTTAGAGATCGAGCCAGAATAGATTGCAGTGTAATTACCGCCAGATCGGTTATTAGCAGGGTTCGAGTAATCAGAATCGGGGGTATAACAGAGATGGTAACCGGGGCGGATATTCTTCGGGTAATCAGGAATAGCAGAAAGGGTCCTCGGGTAATTTGGATGAGCCAGTACACTCGAAGTTGGATGCGTTGTTGAAAGTCATGACTGATCATAAAACCGAAACGAAACAACAGTTCGAGTTACGGGATAAATCGTCAGAGGCAATGATGAAGCAAATTGGTCAGCTCGCTTCAGACATGGTGAAATTACAAAAGAATGCGGGCCAACTTCCGAGCGACACCACAGTCAACCCGAATCATCACAGTTCAAGTTCGAAAAATCACGTCAACCAGGTAAGTATTTTACGTAATGGTAAGAAATATGATAACCAGGTTGGGGGTCCACCACCATTGGTTTATGGGGTGGTGGAAGAAGTTGATGAAACCCTCTTCAGTGATGACGAGCCGGAACCGATTGAATTAAATAAACCTAACAAAAATGAAACTAAAAATAACAAATCGGTTCCGATGGATGACACCAACAACTCTAACGATAAGGAAAAGGTGAAAACTGTTCCATATCCCGATGCTTTGTTGGCGCCAACAAAGGCGAAGATTGCATCAAAACGAGGCCCGCAACAAGAAGAAATGCGGGAAACGTTTAAACAAGTCAAAATTAACATTCCTCTTTTAGATTCCATTAAACAAATTCCCGCCTATGCTAAGTATTTAAAAGAATTGTGCACACAGAAAAGGAGTCATAAGATTCCTAAACAGATTGATTTTACTGATAATGTGAGTGCAATTCTTTCGAGTGCTCTTCTGCCCAAGCTACAAGATCCGAGAACGCCCATTATACCCATTCAAGTGGGTGATTTTAAAATGACTCGGGCGCTTCTAGATCTTGGAGCTAGCATCAGTATTCTCCCGGGCAGTTTATACGACCAGTACGATTTTGGCCCGCTTCGTGCGGCTGCCACCATGGTTGTCCTAGCTGACCAGACGCCGAAACTGCCCCGAGGAATATTGACTGACGTTATCGTCAAGCTGGAAGACTTTTACTTTCCAGTTGAATTTTTGGTCCTCGATTATGTTTCGGATGAAAGGACCAAACAGCCTACGGTTATCCTCGGTAGACCATTTTTGGCTACCGCAAATGCCAACATTAATTGTAGAAATTGTACTGTTGACATGGCATTCGGTAACTGTAAGCTGAGAGTTAATGTTTTCACACGTGGAAATAATTCTCCAGTCGATGACGAGTGCTTCATGGCTGATGTCATTGATGAGTGCATCCCGCTATACGATTCTATAGTCAGCTCGGATGGCACAGCGGAGACGTGTTTTTTGTTTGACAGGTTACTTGTGGAAACAGACGAGTTGCTGGAAGAGGAGGAAAGACAAATGGAGATCGCAGCTGTGCGAGGAGACCGTCCACCATGGTCAGTTCAGGTGGAACCGCTTCCCGAGAAGATTGATACTGGGTTAAAACTGTCAATGCTAGAAGCACCGAAAGTCGAGCTGAAAGAGCAACCAAAGCATTTAAAATATGCTTTTCTCGGTAAGAATAGTACATTGCCTGTTATTATAGCTTCTAACTTATTTGTTGAACAAGAAAATGCTTTGATGGAGGTGCTGGTTGCGAATAAAGAAGCAATCAGGTGGACGATAGCGGATTTGAAGGGAATCAGTCCCTCAATTGTGATGCAAAAAATTTTAACAGATCCGGCTGTCAAACCTGCGCACGATGCTCAGCGGAGGTTGAACCCGAACATGAGGGAAGTGGTGAAGAAGGAAGTGCTGAAGTGGTTAGATGTTGGCATTATCTTTGCCATATCAGACAGCACATGGGTGAGCCCGACACAGACAGTACCGAAAAAGGCGGGCATCCAATTCGTCAAGGACGACTCAGGTAACGAGGTGGCGCATTTGTATTGATTATCGTAAACTGAACGCGGCAACATCAAAAGATCTTTTTCCGCTTCCGTTTATCGATCAAATTGTCGAAAAGCTATCTGGTCAAAAATTTTATTGCTTTTTAGACGGGTATTCCGGGTATAACCAGATAGCTATTCATCCCGAAGATCAGGAAAAGACCACGTTTACGTTCCCGTATGGCACATTCGCATTTAGGCGAATGCCATTCGGGTTATGTAACGCCCTCGGGTTATGTAACGCCCCCGCCACCTTTCAGAGGTGCATGATGAGTATCTTTTCGGATATGGTGGGGGCTTGGAAATTTTCATGGATGATTTTTCGATTTTTGGCACATCTTTCGAGTCATGTTTAAACCAACTCGAAAGAGTTTTGAAAAGATGTGTCGAAACGAACTTGGTTCTTAGTTGGGAAAAGAGTCATTTTATGGTCCAAGAGGTAATTGTATTGGGCCATGTCGTTTCGAGTTAAGGGATCGAGGTGGACCGGGCTAAAGTCCAAGTCAATTCTGCTCTACCACATCCTACCAATGTCAAAGGCATTTGATCATTTCTGGGGCATGCCGACTTTTATAGACGGTTTATTAAGGGTTTTAGTGACATTACCAAACCCTTATGTAATTTATTGCTTAAGGATGCCCCGTTTGACTTTAATGATGAATGTTCTAAGGATTTTGACATTTTGAAATTAAAACTAGTTGAAGCCCCTATCTTGCAATCACCCGATTGGAGTTTACCTTTTGAAATAATGTGTTATGCAAGTGATTACGCGGTCGGGGCTGTTTTGGGTCAACGGGTTGACAAGAAACCCGTTGCTATATACTATGCAAGTAAAACCCTCTCGGATGCTCAATAAAATTATACCACAACCGAGAAGGAGTTACTAGCAGTAGTATATGCTCTAGATAAATTCCGGTCTTATATTTGGGGTAGTTAAGTTATTATATATTCTGACCATTCTGCTGTCAGGTACCTCATGGATAAAAAGGATGCAAAACCGAGGCTTATCAGATGGGTTTTGCTGTTGTAGGAATTTGATCTAGAGATTCGGGACAAGAAAGGGAGTGAAAATGATGTTGCAGATCACTTGTCTCGAATTATGGTGGAAAATGGGAACACTGATGGGCCCACTAACGAGTCCTTCCCGGATGAGCATATCCTGGCAGTTTCACAAATTCCTTGGTTTGCTCATATTGTTAATTTAAAGTTGCAGGTGATTTACCCAGTTGATGTCCCAAGCTAAACAGTACATCTGGGACGATCCGGATTTGTTTAAAATTGGTATAGATTAGATGATCAGACGATGCATACCCGAGGAGGATGTCAAATCAGTGCTGGAACACGCGCATTCGTCTACGTGTGGTGTTCATTTCAGTGTCCAGAAAACCGCTCGAAAAGTTTTAACGAGCGGTTTCTTTTGGCCTTCATTGTTTAAGGATGCTCACGAGTTTGCGACACACTATTTAAAGTGTCATCAACTCGGGAGTATTTCTAAGCGGGACGAGATGCCCTTGAACCCGATCCTAGTTGTTGACATTTTTGATGTCTGGGGGATCGATTTCATGGGCCTGTTTCCGAATTCACACGGTAATTTGTATATCCTAGTGGCTGTCGATTACGTTTCTAAATGGGTTGAAGCGATAGCCACCATGAAAAATGATCACACAGTCGTTTGCAATATTGTTCAAAGTAATATTTTTTCGAGATTTGGAGTTCCCCGAACCATCATAAGTGATGGGGGATCTCATTTTAAAAATTTTAAATTCGGAAAATTGCTTAAACGATACGGTGTTGATCATAGGATTGCAACTCCTTACCATCCACAAACGAGTGGACAAGTTGAGGTTTCCAATAGGCAAATAAAAAAGATTTTACAGAAAACTGTTCGGACAGACCGAAAGGATTGGTCAACCAAGTTGACCGATGCCTTATGGGCCCACCGAACCGCTTATAAAACGCCAATTGGAACCACTCCTTATAGACTTGTGTATGGAAAGGATTGCCATTTACCGGTTGAAATTGTATAAAAAGTATTTTGGGCTACTAAACAGGTAATATGGATTATGATGATGCAGGTAAAGCGAGAAAATTGGCTTTGTGCGAGATCGAGGAGTTGAGAGACGAGGCATACGACTGCACGCCCGCTTACAAGGCGAAATGTAGAAAGTTCATGATGCTAATATCCGGTTGAAGAATTCTAAAGTTGGTCAACGAGTGTGGTTGTACAACACAAGGATGAAGCTCTTCCCGGGTAAGTTGAAAAGTAAGTGGACGGGCCCGTATTTGATTGTAAGGGTTGGAAATCATGGTTAGTACGAGATTGAAGATTTTGATGATCATTTGAGACAAGTGGTAAATGGCTATAGACTGAAGCCATATTTGGAGATGAAGGACATACACGAGCTGGATGAGGAATCAGTGAATTTTATTGTAACTTCACTGGTTTATGAAGATAACTGAGTTCGAGGCACTGTTGAGCTGTAGACTTTAAATTCAGCGCTTACGGGAGGCAACATGGGTTTGTAAGTGTCTGTCCAATTTGTTTTTAATTTATTGAGTCTTTTACTTAGTGTCGTCTCGAGTTATGTGCAGTAAACGCCAAGTGTGGGGAAGCTTGTTGAAGAGTTGGGAAATTGAGAAGTTTGGTAAGCATTGTTTAAGCACACGTCATTCCAGGTATGTAAGGGTATTTTGAGTTTTGCACGGGTCCAGGGTGATGTCGGGATGCCAAAAAGCTTCATTTTAACAAAATTTTGATTCTGTCAGAGAACCCATCGCGGTACGCGATAGGATTCTTACTGCCTCCATCACGTACGCAATGGAGGGTGGCATCCCTGGCAGGTGACGTCATCGCGATACGCGATGACGTCACAAAATACCCATCGCGGTACGCGATGGGGTGTAACCCTAATTGCCCACTAATTGGGAGGCGATACGCGCCCACCCCCATTTAACCCATCGCGTACCACGATGGGTCCTGGAGCTCCGCCAGACCCGGTTATTTATAACGTTCTTCTTCTTCTTCACATATTCTTCTTCGCCGATCTTCCCCTCCTCTTCCCCCCTTCTTCTTCTCCGATGAGCAAAACACCGTCACCACCATACACCATTCACAACCACCACGGTTCCCTCCTTCCTTCGCCGCCACAACACACCTTACCCGCCGCTCATCTCCAATCAACCTCGCCGTCCACTCCCTCTCTCCAATCATCTCACCACAATCACCTGCCACACCATCACAGTCAACTAACCACCATCAACCCCGCCGTCTACCCCTATCACCATCACAGCCACCACTTCCACCACTGTCACCGGCCGTCCTTACCAACACCGTCATCGTCTCCACTGTTATTATTATTTCCGTTCTGGTCCCACAGCGAGGTCTCAAAGTGCGATTTGAACCCGCTCGGGTAAAATTTGAATGTTTGGGTATCACATCGGTTAGCGGGATTGAAGGGTTGTCGGTTTGGATTAGTTTGTCTAGTTAGCTATCATGGTTACCGGGTTATTGGTTATTGTTCGGTTTATTAATTGTTACTTGGTGTGAATCGACAAGTTGCCGGGTTTTGGTAGTTTGAGTTAGTTGGGTACATAAACTATGGTTTGAAACGTGTTAATTGTTAGTGGTATCGGGGTGGTTTGTTGATTTAATGGGAGTGTCGGTTTTCGTTGAACGTGAATATGTGGCCAAACGGGTTTTCAAAAGTTCAAAAATTACAAATCATTATTTGCTAGTTAAATAAATGATAGTGACAGTTCGTAATTAACTTTTTATTTTGAACTTAATTTGTTAATATTTTATTCATATTTTATTCTTAAACCCGATTTGTCACATTTCCGTCGTTACCGACAGGTTAAGTGTTGCTTTGCACATTTTTCGAGACAGTTTGTTAGTTTGGGTGTTAGCTAGATCAAGTCAGTTAACTTGTGTTTTGTTTGGTTTGTTTGTGTGTAAGTAATTAAGTCGTGTCGAGTCACGTTTGATTGTGTTTTTGCTAATCGAGTCTTGGGGACACATTGATACTTTGAATTGTGAATGGATTCCCGCCCGTACTCAATCTCCATTCGGGCTCTGGTTTTTAGAAATACGCATACGGTTTTCGCCACATCACCGCTGACATATCTAACTTGCTTGATTCATTTTGCAAATATGGCTGATGCACTAGCGCCTTCACGGCGCAAGAGGTAGCGGACTGACCTCGTGTCATCCGCTATGACAGTGATGAGGTGCATATTGTCGAGGGCATCGAGCCAGCAGATATTATGGGTGATGGACGTATTCCTCATCAGTTTCTACGATTCTACTTCACATCGGAGGAGTATACCAAACTCCAGAGGATTCGACAGATGCAGCTACTTCACCACCGTTCGTTTGACTGGACATTGCTGCGTCAGTTGGAGATTGACGTCCAGGTACGTGCGTTATTGACAGGTCCGTGCGCAGAGGTGCTTGCGTGTGACTCTATTCCGTATGTCGAGCTCACACGTGAGTTTTATTCCACCTTTGACTTTACGCCCACGGAATTCAGTGAGCCACGCGCGGTTTCATTTTCACTCGGATGGCGGCTATACGAGATGTCCGTCCAAGATTTCGCTGTGGCCACTGGATTTTATACGGCCGAGGAGGTTCAGGCGCCTACCTTCCTGCAGAATATACGTGGTTACACGGCACATACTCAGGACCCCCGTGAGCACTAGCTCACGGAGACCCAGCTCGGCCAGTATTGGGCGGAGATCGCCGACGGGGCCTACTCCAGTGCTGTTGTGGAGTCGTCTATTCGTGACCCCGTCCATCGCTACATTCACAGGATCGTTGCCTATACTCTCGTCGGCCGACATTTGGGCCACAAGAAGTGCAACAACTTAGATCTGCTGTGCTTATATTCCATCCTTGGCCAGCGACCGGCCAATGTGGCGATGCTCCTGCTCACGTCATTCGCTTGGGGTAGCAGACTACAGGGATCTTCGGCACGCTTACCCTTAGGGCCTTATTTTACGAGGATCGCCGAGCATCTTGGGGTTTTTGAGGGTTATCCGACTACATAATTTACGCGGGGGCCAGCTATAGGCGTTTTTGGGATATTGGAGGCCCGTCGGGCTGGGATTGTTGAGGAGCATGATCCACCAGCTTTAGTCCCGGTCCGACAGGGTCCACAGACACCACCACTAGAGGGATCGGAGGCTGCAGTTTCTCTTCAGAGAGGTATTCCGACACGCCGGCAGCGTCGTCCGACTCCACACATCTTGCTACCGCAGCAGCGGCATCCGCTCCGAGAGGCAGCAGCATCTTCATCACGCCAGCCGCAGTAGCCCGTCACATTGGATATGATATATCAGCGGCAGTTGGAGATCCAGGAGGAGCAGAGGGCCCAACGGGCCCGATATGATGAGTATTTTCGTTTATTATTTGTTGCTTCGCAGGTACCGCTCCCACAGTCATTGATCATTGTAAGGCCCCGTTACCGGTAGCCCTACTTTCGTGTTGGATTTACTCATAAACACAGTTCTAAATATCAGAGTTAATTAAAACTTTCGCGGAATATAAAAGCTTTCATAAAACATTTCATAAAAAAACACGTCTTGTCTTAAAACATCATTTTGTCTTTCAAAATAAACGAAACATTAAACTTAAACGTCTTGAGTCTTCCGATGCCAGCCTCTTATTCAGTGCCACGTGTCTCCTCAAGCGAGCTGCCTCATCCTACTCACCAGCGTGCATACTAAAAGTCAGCTACGCTGAGTGAGTTCTAGTTAATCATACACTATACAATACACATAAACTTATATTCTTTCATTCATACTTTCATACTTTCATACTTTCTTTTGTATTAACTTACTTTCATATCTTACGTTATAAAGAGCATTACGCCATACATTCCTCGAGTATTATTAGGGCTCGGTACCCTCTTTCCTCGAGTATTATTAGGGCTCGGTACCCTCTTTCCTCGAATATTAGTAGGGTTCGGTTCCCTAGTTCTCGAATATTAGTAGGGTTCGATTCCCTCTTCGTTACCATACAACCATACATCATACCTCGAGTATTATTAGGGCCCGGTACCCTCTTCGTAACCATACAACCATCCTTTCTTTCTTTTATTAACTTTATCACATTCATACACATAAGCATACATATCATACTTACCTTATACTTAGCGTTACAACCTGACAGTACGTGCAATATCCAAAGATCGTTCACGTACCGTCAAGCCATCATTCATACATATCACATCATTCACATAAGGCATACACTTATCTCTTAGGATAAGCGTATTAACAAACATATAGAGTATGCACACAGCCCCGAAAACATAACACATAAATGGGGCTAGAAACTCACCTGAATCCTGTTACGCTCTCCGTTAATAGTTATCCCTTTCTTCAGTTGTGCACGGCTGACTGTATAACAAGTATACGTATCAATTAACTACTACTAATCATGTTGTATTTATATCTTTATATGACCCACAACGAACGGGGGTCCGGGGGCAGCGCCCCTGGCAGCGGGGTCTAGGGGCGGTAGCCCCTAGCAGGGTCCAAGGGGCAGAGCCCCTGGCTGGGGTCGAGCTGCCAGGTCAGCTTGGAAAAAATTTATTTCCATTAACTGTCTTAACACATTTTTCATTAGGTTTTTAATTTATTTTCTAAGCGAACTTAACTTTAGGCGAAGTTATCAGTTAGGCGAACTTGGCCTTAGGCGAAGTTATCAGTTAGGCGAACTTGGACTTGGCCTTAGGCGAAGTTATCAGTTAGGCGAACTTGGCCATAGGCGAAGTTACCAGTTAGGCGAACTTGGCCGTAGGCGAAGTTACCAGTTAGGCGAACTTGGCCGTAGGCGAAGTTATCAATTAGGCGAACTTGGCCTTAGGCGAAGTTATCAATTAGGCGAACTTGGCCTTAGGCGAAGTTAAGCTTTGAAGGCGAAGTTAAGCTTTTGCAGGCGAAGTTACCCAGTTCAGCTACGGGTTTATTTTTTATCAAGCATTCTGGCGATTTTAATACCCTTGTTATGGTTCGACATCACCCCCTACGTTCCCTAACCGTTTTCGGTCGTATATATATCCCGTATATACTATAAAGCTTGGACCTTTAAGTAAAAACGTTCAATACTACGTAAACTTTAAAGGTCAAGAACATACCTTTAGCGCTAGTTCGATCTTGGTTAGCTTGTTTATGCACTCTAGATCTCGTGTAATAAGATCTAATACCAACTAACGTTTACTCTCTCTCGGGTCTTGCTCGTTTATGGTGTGTGTGTGTTTGGAGTGTGTAGAGATTATGATGGAAACGAAATGAGGGTTTAGGGTTTTAGGTTGGTTTAGGGGATATTTATATCCCTTAAAGCCCATGGACCTAAGGCCCATTCTCATTTAACCCATCTCAATTAATCTAAGTCCATGATCCGTTCTTTACTCGATATTAATTAATTAATAACGCGAAATCACTAAACGTAACTTTCTTTATTCAACATTATAAATTTTAGGATGTTACAATCATTACGGTGGACCCGGCAGTGGATCCGCAGAATGAGGCAGATGATGATCCGCCAGTACAGTAGCTTTTTGGTTACCCTTTTTCACTTTATTTTGTTTTTATTACTATCATGGTCTGTATTATATTATATTATATTTTGGGGATTCATGTATGGGTAACTGGTTGGGCGTTATGTTTATATATCTTTTGCTTGCTGCTGTGTTTGATTTATTTGTATATTTTGTTGTAATCGAACTTTGTGGATGTAGTTCACTATAAACCCTCACGAGACCCCACTCGTCCTCCCGGGCTACCGGCGGGTTTACAGGGCTTGTTGCATACGCTAAATGCAATCGTGATTCCTATGAAAGTGAGTTAGGTCTTTTAACGTTTTTAACTAATTAAACGTAATTTATTATGAAACGAATTAATTTGGCTCGGTAATTGTTTTCATAAAATTAACAAATATTCATTTTCATAACTCTTAAAAGACCTATGTCTTACACTTGTGAGAAGCTTGCTTCTACACATCTCGAGATTTTGCAGGTTCGATTGTCAGTTTGGTAATTGGATTAGACGAGAGTATACGAGTGTTATGAGAGTTCACGAGCCGACTGGTCCTTCTCCAGTCACGTTGATATCGGGTGATTTCAGTTTCATAATTTAATTTTGTTTTTATTACTTTAAACGTTAAAAGTGTAATTGTATAATTGTTAGTAGTACCGCCACACCTGAGCCCCGAAATTTTAAAATTGCTTAATAGTCAAAATGTCAATTTCAACCCCGTCCCTCAAATTTTCATTAATCGCTCTACCAGTTTTAACTTTGAGGACAATGCTAAGTGTTCTTACATTGAGGACAATGTAAACCTCAAGTGTGGGGATGGGAGAAATTTGAAAAATTTTAGCCCGATAGTACCTCGAAGAGTGTTCAGAAACCAAAGTTGTTAACTGTTAATTATTGTCATTAATGCCAAGTCATAGGTTTCTGGTCATGGTTGGTTTTTCAGCGTCTCATTAGTCTTACTCACAAATGTTTTTATAACGAGAAGTTGAAAATGAGGTCGTTTAGGCGGGGATAACGAGTCATAGGGACAGGTACACATGTTTATATCGTCAACCCTATTCCTCAGGTACGTGTGTGAGTTGACCCAAATATATATAATACACATATAGTATATAGTACACACATGTCATTAGAGTGCTTTCACTGATGTTCATGGATTACAGGATCGTAGTTGGCAAAATGCAAAAGTGATAAGAGGCAACTAGGTTAAGCCTCGTCTGGATGAGCGTGAGTGTGGGCACTGGGGGGTTGGGGCCTCATACATTATACATATGAGGATGGTTAATATGAGGGGAGGGTGGTTGGGCCCCTTAGAAACATTTCTTGGACTTATTTTTCGTTTGTTTAACCCCGACATTATGTTACGAGACGATCCGGCTTACTAGGTTTATTTGTAATTGTAATTGTATTTGTTTTTGTTTTCGTATTTGTATTTGTTCCATAGTTAAGCATCACGTTATTATGCTTAAAAAAAGAAAAAAAATGTCTGTTTATATTCAGTTATGTATTCTGTAGTTCGTTGAAATTCGTTAATGTTAAAAAATGTGAAATCAGTATGTGTTAGTTTGCTTATTTAGATGTATATAATTAGTCAGTTAGTTGTACAGTAGTTTCGTTTATTTTAGATGTTTTGTAATAAGCCGGGTCGGATCGTTGAGATATTTAAATATTTCTCTTCCATACACTTACACCTGGCCCTGTTACAACCCTTTTAAAGACCTCTTGATTTGCATTTGTGCCAAAGCAGCTTGATGGATTAATATGTACTTATGAGTGATATTGAGAACTGAGTGATACTGGCACATCTTTTGCTAGTCCATATATTAAACCGAGAGGAGAGATGTTATATTACGAGGGGTATGAGCATTTGTGCCTTAACCGGAAACAAAGTACACTTGTCTGGGCGGCTCTATTGTTTTATTATAGCAGTTAACCGTATTTGTGAGATGTCAATCTAAAAACAGTGTCAGTTTGGGAAACTGGGTATGACCTTAAACCTTACTAGTATTAATGGTGATAATCTACATACCTACGGTGGAGGTTGATGTTTGCTTTAGAGTTTTGCTTGAGGGCAAGCAAAAGATAAGTGTGGGGATGTGATGGTCGGTTAATTTGCATATGTTTTAGTTCGTTTATTGTTTAGTTTTAACTGTTTATTCTAGAACTATCAATACTTCATATGTGTATTATTGGATTTCAGGTCACAGGTGTTAAAGTACTCAATATGGACCTGTTGTGACACGGAATGAAGACCCGGTATGTCTAGCACGCAAAACGATGAAATGATTGAAGATTGCTGTAACAGGGTCCCATCGCGGTACGCGATGGGATTGCTGAGGTCCCCATCGCGTACAGTGATGTGTGATAATTAAAAGTTGACTTTGGTTAATCGTGGTACGCGATAGGCCATAGAAGACCCCGTCGCGTACCGCAACGGGAGGTGCAGACGGGATTTTTTAGTTTATATCATCTTTTTCATGAGAAAAAACCCTAACTCCGTTTTTGACGACCAAGAGGCGATTCCAGCAGTTCAAGAAGGCGATTTCCACTATCCTAGCTCGTGTCAAGACCCTACATATGATTCCTATCATCCATATCGAAGATTCAATGATGTCTAGGCTCGGCTAATCTCCTAGAATCTCACCCGGGATGTATAGTTTGTAACCTTTTACAGTTTTTCTCATGTGATTAAGAATACTATTGTGTTATTATTGATGATTGATATATGATTATTGATGTTTGGTATTTCTCAGTGTTCGGTCGGTTTAGGTTTACGTTGGTCTGAACGATCTGTTACCAGTTGCTAGATAATTAATCATATAATTGTTTGGTTAGATTGAATACGATAAAACGTTCAATTACCCTTAACTGAGTCACACTTGCAAGGACTGATTGATAACCAGTGCCGTGTGTAAAGTAATTGTTGATGTCTAAGGTTTTGTCTGATTGATTAGTTTTCAGTTAATCGTTAATAATTAATCTGTTAGGTTGCATGAGATACTGTTGGTTGCTTACTTGAATTCCCAGGTGTGATTTGCTTTGTTAACTGCTTACAACTCGTTTATTTGTTCGTTGCTTAGTTCTCCACTTTTACTAAAATTGCTTGTGTGATCAGCACTAAAATTCAATTACTCAATTAGAAATCTGTTACATGAATACATTGACCACATACTCCTTGTGATATGATACCCCACTTGCTCTAACTATTTAAAATAATTAGGTTTTTGATTGACTCAAACGACGGTCATCAGTTGACTTCATTAACGGTGGAGCTTCCGGTATGCCATCTTCGTTGATCGGAGTGGCATTGCATCCAGTCGGATGATGGGGATTTCGGATCCTCTTTGATGGGTAAATTGGAAAGGAAAGCATATGATGGGTGAGGGTTTGGTGGTAGGTATCTCTGATGGTTGGTATGTGGGGATCTCCGATGGATGGTATGCCGGTACTTCAGAGGGATGGTACATGGGTATTGTTGGTGGATGATAGCTTGAATGTCTCAGTGGTTCATTTCCTTGTTTCGGTGGACTATCAAGAACATTTATTGGGTAGTGCTTGGATCCGAGGTAGTACACAGGTTTGGTTAAGTCATGTTCCACATCTTGGTCGAAGTATGCTTCAAAATATCCTTCACTCATATTATCCTCAGGGTAAGGTTCGGAGATTCCAGCCTCTTTAGCCTTGCGCGCATAGTTCTCCATATAAGCTTTGAATGACATCTAACATTATGGGTGGTTTAGAATGTGGAGGGAAAGAAAATGTTACCAGCCTATCTTATCCCTAAAACAAATAATCAATTAATTCCTATACTTGGATCGAAGCTTGGGTATTGTTTTATGATACCCAATTCGCTAAGATCGATAGCTCTAATACCAACACTTGTCACACCCCAAACTACGGCCTAGGAGTGTGACGCTTATGTTGGTACCACAAGTGTAATTAAATCAGAGTTACGTTATTTAGCGGAAGACTTTATAACTTGTGGGTTTAAAGTGTAATATTACAAAAGACGGGATTATAAAATACCCGTTTAAGTTATAACAAAAAGTATTACTTGTTTCTAGTTACAAACCACCATTTTAGTATGTTAAGTTTATAAAAAACAAATCCGAGCCATTGGATATATAAGTAGCACTTCGACACTCCAAGCGCTAATTTTGGTCACCTGCAAAATGTAAGAAAATACGTCAGCAACGAATGCTGGTGAATATGCTGACGCTAAAATATTTTCTTTTACTTTATTACCCCTCGAGACTACGCCTGCCTCGGCCCATCGTGGCTTAGGAATAACAAAGTTAAAACAAGACATTTATAAATTCGAGCCTCTACACTAGGTCACCTCAGCAAACACCGCAGCGTTCAACTTAGTTAAGTACCCGTATGTATACACATGGTCGTGCTTCCTGCAGGAAAGCGTCCTACGACCAGGCGTGGTGCGATGTGCCCACCGCGTACTACCACATATGTAAGGATCCAGACAAACGTATACTACAGCCTGAGGGCTAGGCTTATACTCTTATTTATAACGGTTTTAGGAACACGTAGTCCCTTGTAAATAATTTTCATATAACACGTTTGACTCGTTTAAAATAAGTTTGTAAAAGTTTGGGGGCGTATTCACCTTTTCACTATGGGATCGGCTTCAAACACCGTCCGAGGGTCTTTCCCTTGCTATCTCGCACCTATAGTACGAGTATAACCATTTGTTAGTCGGATATACAATCCGGCTTAAGACCTTTAGTCTTATTTTATAAACTTTACCTCGATGAACCTTTAGTTCAAAATCTCTTTTACTTTAAAACCTTTAGTTAAAAAGTAATTTATAAACCTTTAGTTTATTTATAAAACCCGACGTCTCTTCTTCTCTAAGAAACATATTCTTTTTCTTTTATTATTTAAGAATAGTTATTTATTCGTTAAATAATATTTTCATAACAAAGAAGAATATATACTTACACACATATATATTTATCAATATTCAATACCTTACCTTTTGTTCATTTCTTTGTTATGTTTTCTTTTCTTTTATCGAGGTATCGAGTATAACCTCGACTTAAGGTTTAAGCCTTTATAATATTTTATTATATTCATTTGGTCATTATGCCTACCTTTGTTTGGCTTTATAAACCCTAACGATTTGAGCAGCACTCCAACGCCACTTGATCTCCTTTGACTTCTTTATCAACGTCCCTTCTTGTCGCCAAACGATATCACCAATCTTTAACACTCGTTGGCACGCTTCTCGAGACTTACCGCCATGATAACAAACGCCTTCTTGGTTGTATGTGGGTGGAGGATGGCACGGACTTCGAGGAAACGTTGGCACACAAAACGAGGAATCGGGGCACGTTTACCGAGGCGGATCGAGGGTGTAATTATGGGATTGTAGAGAGATGTTAGAGAGAAGTGAGAGACCAGGTTTTTGATGTGGAAATATGAAATCCCGGACCTGCTATTTATAGACATTTTCTAGGATCCCATCGCGGTACGCGACGGCCTCCTAGGCACCCGTCGCGTACCGGGACGTAGCCCTGGCCAGTCACAACGTAGGTCTGCCACGTGTCGCCACGTGGCAGACGACGTGCCACGTGGCGGATGCCATGCCACGTGTGGCCACGTGTAGGGACACGTGGCGACCGGTGTGTCACGTGTGGACACGTGGCAGGCCACGCGTCTCGTTGTCAGTCATCCCATCGCGGTATGCGATGGGTCTCTCTTCTGATCCATCGCGTAGCGCGATGGGTCAGGAAAACATAATTTTCATTTTTAACACTCAGGTTTGGATTTTGGCAAATTTAGTCCCTTAACTTTGTCTTTTTGACATTTTGAACTCGAATTTTACACGATGTTACAACGCGTTATTTGGTCAATCGTCTATCACCACCATGAAACTTCCGAGTATTTTAGGCACTACTGAAGTAATGATTCTGATTGATAGTGGGTCCACACACAACTTCATCTCAGATAAATTGGTTAGTGATTTGAAACTCGTCACCCAATTTGTTCCTTCCTTCGGGGTCCAAATCGGGAATGGTGATATTCTCCGATGCAATCAGATTTGTAAGAACATCTTGCTGCAAATTTCGGACCTAAAAGTATCCCAAGATTTCTATCAGTTTGCCGGTGCTGATGTGGTACTAGGTGTTCAATGGTTAGTAACGCTTAACACAGTTCAAGGAAATTGGAAAGAGATGTTTTTGAAGTTCACCATCAACGGAAAGGAATACAAACTACAAGGACTACCACCGGATCTTCAACAGCGAGCTACATTTAGTCATCTCACTAGTGAACCTTCTGAGATGCACACCACTGGACCAGGGGCTTCGTTTTATGTCACTCGACATGAGGGCAAGTCGATTCTTCGGGCAGGTTGCATTGATACGAACCCAGTGCTAGAGTTGGGTCATGCTGGGTTAGCTGGATCAAAGCAGGCCCAATTGAAGCTGAATGGAGGGAAATCGAATGGAGGGAAGTCAGATGGAGGGAAAATGTTTGAAATTGTAAGAGATGGAGGTTAACCCACGATGTTAGGAGTGGGAGGTTTCATCCATAACTGTTCCCACCTTAGTTTAGTTTAAGTATTTGTTTTTCTGCATTTTGTTTGATGTCGATGTTTATGTTAATTAAAATTAGGGTTTTCTAAACATTATAAACCGGAGATCACCCATCTCGAATCGAGCCCCTATCTTACTTTCAGTCAAGTTCTTAACTTTTAGGTTCTATCAAAAACATTTCACCCTTAAAAGAAAACATTTTACCCTTAATAAAGGAGCATTCGTATGTAAAAGAGTTAATTATATTAATGTTCATTTTGTAGCTCAAGTCATCATTCTAGTCAATATGCCATTGAATTTATTTTGACGATTGAAAATTTATTACCTATATATATTTAGTTTATTAGTGTATGTTTGGAAAAGGCAACAAACATTTTTTTTAAATACGGTTAACTCACACAATCATTAACTTTACTTCTAATTTATGTCACAACTTGATACTACTAGGCTAATAACTATTTTGGGACAAATCGCTTAGTATGTTGCATTTAAAATATGATGGTTGATGGTTGTTAGCTAAATATGTTTTCCTTCTAAAAAAAGTATGAATTTCAATAAAAAGATATTTGACCAATTTTATTTTGTTCTTAATTTCATGGATAGCATCAAATGCTATTAGAGTAATTTGACGGGCCAAGTTATGCTGTTGGATTAGACTGTGTTTAACCACAATCTTAGTGTAGAAATAAGCTACAACATGACAATTTGAAGGATGATAGACTTAGAACTTTTTTTATTTTTTCTTTATCGATAATTTTTTTTAATCTTTGTCACCTGTAAGACTTGAATCCAAGATTTCTTCTTTCAAAACCTAACTTAGGTGTTTAAAGAAAACATATAATATTTTTATATGATTAATTAATGTATATTAGAAGTACGGGTGGAAACAACATCATTCCAAAAAAATATCAATATTGAAAACAAGTGACAATATAAACCGCAAAACCACATCAATTTTATTGGTCCAGTACCAGAGTACCAGCTGACTACCGTACTAATACCATCAAGGCATCAAAATACTGAAAATGAATACGTAATATCGGTATCGTTTATGTTCGGTCGATAGGTGTTTGATAATACCGTTACAGTTCCGTATAAAACTGCTGATCCTTAATTAAAAGAAGCACGTCATTAAAGAAGCGTGAAACGATAATTAAGGGAATAAACATAACAGTGACACCATAAGATTAGACAGATAATTCGTCATATAAACAAACACGTGATTATCCTCCCGCCTCGCCTGGTTGGTGGAGCGAGTCAACTGACGTGACATGGAACCAACAACCGCTACCGAAACACCGTTGCTCAACGACGGCCTCGTTGACGGCTTCGTTGACTACAAAAACCGTCCGGTTCTCCGATCCAGATCTGGTTGCTGGAGATCCGCCTATTTCATTATTGGTCAGTTCACCCAATTTGTTTTACACTTCAATAGTTAAATATTATAATGTTTTGGATTCTACTACTACTGCTCAGGTGTTGAAGTTGCTGAGAGGTTTGCGTATTACGGAGTCAGCTCGAACTTGATTACATATTTGACCGGACCGTTGGGCCAGTCCACGGCCACGGCGGCTGAAAATATTAATGCGTGGGCTGGAGCGGTCTCGCTTCTCCCGCTTTTTGGTGCTTTTGTTGCCGATGCGTTTCTCGGTCGATACCGGACCATTGTTATTGCTTCTTCGGTTTATATACTGGTTAGTTATCGTATTATCTTTGATTTTGTGCTTATTGTTGGTTTGATTTTGTGATTGGTGGTTTAAGTTGAATTTGAAGTGCATCTAATTAAGTTAGACAGTAAGGTCAACTGAAAGTCAGCATGATGTTATAATTGGTGGTCAAAGTTAAATCTGAGATAGTGAAATGCATACAACCATGGTCAACTTAAAATCAGCATAGTACAATTGTGGATTTGAAGCTTTTGGTGGTGGTTGTTAGCAATTTCGTGATGTAGTTATTTATAGGTTGACCTTAAATGTTTCATTTGCTCTGAATATTATGGACCACTAAATTTAAACTAGATAACGACTTAACGAGTCATTTTCTTTTGTACAGAAGATATTGCGATCAAGAACCACAACTTACGTTGGGCAGGTGGCCTTCATGGTTAGGCCACCGGTCCAACGTATGTTACGGTTTATGTGATTCAGTGGTTAGCAGGGTATTAGTGAGTTTTCTAGTGTCGGGTTCTGATGGTTACAAAAGGAAAGATACCATATAGTCACATGCCGTCTTTCTAGGCCCTGTGTCATTTCGTCCCGCTTATGACAAGGGTCATTGGTTTCGTCCCGCCATGGACTCATCAAGAGAGTGGCCGTCAACTCTCGATAGTGCTGCGCCAGATGTGCAAACACATTGGGGGCAAGTACACTTTACAAATCATTAAGCAAGAAAATATGATCATCAATAGGCAGGCTTATTAACATATTTAAGCTAGTGTTTCTTCTTTTGTTGAAGTTCTTGTGTCAAAAACATTGATATTAAATACTCGTTGATTCATCTCTGTTGGGATGTGAAGCTTTTTATCACAGTTGTTGCAAATTTTCAAAAAGGTAGTAAACTTGAATCTTAAGTGAGAATTACCTTTGTGGAACAAACAGAGAGTTATACATGGGATAAACTTGAATCTTAAGTGATAATTACCTTTGTGGAACAAACAGAAAGTTATATATAGGATATTCATTTGGTCAAAAATAACTTTTGTTAATGCTCTAAAATAGTGTATTATGTCTTCTAATCTATCCTAACAAATGTGAATATCATATTGAAATCACATATGACATACCTCATAAATTGCCAAGCCCACCTCTTCTTCCTTTAAGCTGCATAATCTCTAGAGCATAGAGTATTGTTTTTATTATTACTATTAGAGACATATATTATCTTGTAATTCAAAATGTTGTTGTATCTATCCTTAAATCAGTTAGGTAAATTTGTATTATATATAGTCTAATCAATGAGAATGGAGATCAAGCTTTGAGCCTATCTTTTTTAATCTTACATATGCAATACAAGTGACAGGCATCAGTTGTTGAAGTTGTATGTAGATGCACTTTACAATTCTTCTTTCCAAACATGGAACTTGGATTGAGAACTTATTTAATTGAAATATTGGATCTAATAGTGATAAAAGTTTTTAACTTTGACTGGGATAATTAACAGGCACTCGGGTTGCTGACTGTTTCAACTTTACTTCCATATTCCAACTGTGAAACCACCACATCATGTTCTCCTCCTCAGTACCAAATTATATTATTCTTCACATCATTATATCTTTTAGCATTTGCACAAGGAGGACACAAGCCTTGTGTTCAAGCATTTGGTGCTGACCAGTTGACTCAGGGGACCCAAAAGAATGCAAAGCCAAAAGCTCGTTTTTCAACTGGTGGTATCTTGGATTATGTGGTGGCCCACTTATGGCTCTAGGTGTTCTTAACTACATTCAAGATAACTACAGTTGGAGTCTTGGATTTGGCATTCCTTGCATTGTTATGGGCCTTGCACTCCTTGTATTTTTGGCGGGAACCGTCACGTACCGGTTTGAAGATAAATTAAATGAAAAAAATGCGTTTATAAGAATCGGTCAGGTGTTTGTTAGAGCATTCAGAACCGGAAAACTACAAGTTCATCGATTTCAATAGAAGAAGAAGCTTCTGGAACCTGCCTCATCAAGGCTCTCAACAATTTAGGTAATTATGTATAACAATTTGCAAACCATGAATAATTTATTGATCATAATTTGCCATTTTTTTTCTTGAAGTTTCAAATCTTTATGCTATATATAATATGCATCTTTAACCCATAACTTTTCATAATATTTAATTTATTCATTAATTAAAAAATATCAATCCAAATACACAACTATGTTTAATTCTTTTTCTTAACATTCCAATCTAAGCTTTATTTAAAACGGAGTTGTATTCAAAATAAAGTTTTTTGGTATTGTAAACGACTTTTGCACGGGCTTTGATAGGTCATATTGCAGAATTGGGCAAAGCTTCTTTAGGGCCAGGGGTCCGGGCCCCCTCTGTTTTTTTTGCTCAGTAGTGTAAAGTTACCTTTTTTTTGTCCGAAAATTTTTATATGTAGTGTAAATGTACCCATTTTTGCCTAAAATTTGAGTCCGGCCCCCTCCGTTTATGATTTTTTTTCATACGTATTTTGTTCGCCCCCCTCGACGTTTTGGTCCAAGTTTCACCACTAATTGTGAATATACATGTACAAATTCCCACCTCATCGCGTTGGCCAACTCTAATGTTATATTTTCTTCCTCGACATTCCGATATAAATTTTATTGAGAACGAAGTTGTATTTAGATTAAAGTATTTTATGGTATCGTAGACGGCTTTTTCACGTGTTTTGATATGTCAGATTGTAGATATACATGTACAAAATTCCCACACAGAAGGCAACTTCAAGTAGTTATTTTAAAATTCTGTTTTTTTAATAATTCCAGTTTCCCTTTGTTGCAATAAACTACTACTATTTTAACAGGTTTCTCAACAAAGCGTTAATTTCACCAGACGGGTCAAAGGAAGAAGGCAAGGTTTGTAGCATTAACGAGGTTGAAGAAGCGAAAGCAGTACTTAGATTATTTCCAATATGGGTCAGTTGTTTACCGTTTGCGATTGTTTTTGCTCAATATTCTACATTATTCACCAAACAAGGAGTCACTATGGACCGGGCAATTGAGAACGAAGTTGTATTTAGATTAAAGTATTTTATGGTATCGTAGACGGCTTTTTCACGTGTTTTGATATGTCAGATTGTAGATATACATGTACAAAATTCCCACACAGAAGGCAACTTCAAGTAGTTATTTTAAAATTCTGTTTTTTTAATAATTCCAGTTTCCCTTTGTTGCAATAAACTACTACTATTTTAACAGGTTTCTCAACAAAGCGTTAATTTCACCAGACGGGTCAAAGGAAGAAGGCAAGGTTTGTAGCATTAACGAGGTTGAAGAAGCGAAAGCAGTACTTAGATTATTTCCAATATGGGTCAGTTGTTTACCGTTTGCGATTGTTTTTGCTCAATATTCTACATTATTCACCAAACAAGGAGTCACTATGGACCGGGCAATTGGGTC